>NC_063256.1:29194415-29494415 GCF_019578655.1 Ricinus communis | reverse complement strand
ACTCACTGAAGTATCTATTTGAAGCTCCATCTCTTATAGGAAAACTGGCTAAATGGTTAGTACTCCTAATAGAATTTGACATCGAGACGTCACCAAGAAAGTAGTCAAGGGTAGGGCTGTAGCAGAACTCTTATCTTTGAATGCAATTGGGGGAGACGACCCTTGGGATATGGAGTTTCCTAATAAAAATCCGAGGGCAATTGAGATTTAAGAATGGAAAGTGTACTTTGATGGAGCAGTGAATGCAAAAGGTGCAGGGTTAGGAGTAGTTCTAATCACGCCGAAAGGAGAAATGCTCCCAATGGCAAAGAGATTGGACTTTAAAGGGACAAATAACATAATAAAGTACGACATATGTTTATTTGGATTAGAAGCGGTTGTGGTAGTAGGAGTGAAGCAGCTAATGGTCTATGAGGAATCCACACTCGTAATTCAACAAGCCATCGTAGAGCGGGAAGTGAAAGAAGTGAGGTTAAAGCCATATGTCAGTTATCTTAAAACTTTAGTCTGCAACTTCTCTAAGTGTTTTGTTGTCCCTTGATGCACCAAGAAGGGGGGGTTGAATTGGTTTGTGGAAGGTTAATGGGAAATAAAAAAATTTAATCAAAAGACTATATAGATGAGAAGGGAAATCAACACAAAGATTTATAGTGGTTAGGGTATTAACCAACCCTATATCCACTTCCCAACCTACAATTACTTATCTCACTATCAATGATCCTTTTGCGGGTGCAAGATCAAATCCAAGTTTTGAAGCTCATACTCAAACTTTTACTTAGGAGTTTTTCCAAGCTCACCCTCAAACTTAGTGTTTAGGCTCACACCATACCTTAGAAGAATTTTGTTCCTAGCCTAACTCTCAAACCTTTACCCAAGTGTTTTAGGCTAACACTCAAATCTTTATAAGTGTCTTATGGCTCATACTTAAACTTATATAAAGAGAATTTAATGTAGAAAGATGATAAATCACTTTGCACGAGTTTGGGCACTTAAAAAATTGAACAACCATTGTCTAAGTCTTTAAGAGGGGTATTTATACATATACCAACCTCTTAGAGACGTTATAAATAGCCCACACTTCATTAGATGCAAAGTAAATTTGATTTGGAAAAAGTAACTTTCTGCTAGAGAAGCTCCCTTGCGCTTTGAAAGCGCTCTCATGCTTTCTCAATGTAGCTGTTGGAGCTCCAACGACTCTTGACACATGGCGCTGCTTTATCAACTGATGGCATAGCGGTCACTGACCTAGCATTTAATGCGAATGCTGCCCCCATGCTGGAAAAGCGCCCTCGCAGTTCCTTAAAGCGCGACCGCACTTGAGCTCGCGCTACTCTCTGCCATACTCTGTCTTTCTCTTCAGTGGGAGGTGATCTCGCGGTACTCTTTGCCATACTCTATCTTTCTCTTCAATGGGAGGCGCCATCGCGCTCCAAAAGTGCCATTGCACTTCATATGGAAATTTAGTCATAATGGTTGCATTTAATTGATCAGAAGCATGTAAATCTGGAATTTCTAGGTTATGAACCGTAAGGGATAGAACTTATGATCTGGAGATTTTTATAATTTTTGGATATTGTTTTATAAGGGTTTGGGCGTTCGAAATCTATGCTATCTACATAGACAGCTTAACAACACCCAATCTCTAATCAAATCTGGATGGGCAAATTAATTGAAATAATTGCATGGGTAGTTGTTACAAAAACTTTATTGAATATTAAATGTTCAAAATTGGTTCAAAATAATTTGAAATTGGATTGTTGATGATCAAAGCAAAACTATGCACATACTGCACATCCTAAGAGTTTGGCATGTGCATGTGTGTATGGTTTTAATTTGATTTGATTATGGACAACAATGAATATAATTTAGAAGATGAATAATGAACCTTTAGATTCTTAGAAATTTAAGGTTTGATCTCCATGAACATCATGTATGCATACAACATACAAATCTTGAAGTATGGGTTTGATGAGTTATACGTATAGTATGGGTTGCTTATTGGAATTTCGCACGTGTGTGGTTCTTGATCTAATGGCAAGCCTTTTGAGGAAGAACATCAAATCTAGATCATGCATAAGATGAGTTCTTGAAGCAACCTTGAAGGTTGATTTGAATCTTGATCATGTTTCTTACATAGTTGCTTTTTCTTATTGATTGCCATGTGAATTTTTGATTATCTTGAATTGTTTAATAAAAAATTTAATTTTCTTGATGATGGATCTTGATGAATCTTATGAATTCAATTACTATGTAATTAATATGATTAATTAGCATTGTTAGATCTTAAAATCTTATTAAATAAGGAGTGTCCTTGTTTGTAGGGATTTCTAGATGAAGTATCCTAGTTGGCATGTGACTCCTTGTCTTAAGACATATCCTAGTTTTCTTAGGATTATAATTATTTGTCCTAATATGATTAGAAGATTAATTAAAAGGTTGTTTTAATTAATACAAGTACTATAAATCCTTTAGGACAAGTACTTGTAATTTTAAAATCCTAGTTGGACTAGAAAGTTGTCTAGATTAAAACAAGAGTTTGACTTTTGTCCTAAAACTTAGACATGGCCGAAAGTTTAAGAAATTAAAGGGGAATTTTATTTTTAAATTTGATTTAATTAAAAAAATTTCTCACTAATTTTTGTTAACCTAGGACTTATGACTTAGTGTCCTAGTATGACTAGGTCGTTTGTCTTAATTAAGACATAAGTTTGACTTTATGTCTTAATGTTTGATTTTGTATCCTAAAAAGACATAAAATTAAAATTAAGGTTATTTTAAGGGAATTAGTTATTAATTAAATTTGATTTAATTAATTTTAATTCTCTACAACTTTCTTCAACTAAGATTAAATCTTGGTTTCCTAGTATGACTAGGATTAGTAAAGTTTGTTTGCTCAAAGCTTGACTTTATATCCTTTTTTTTTGTTTTGGCTGAAAATTACACTCTAAAATATGGAGAGTTTTTATTTTTGAATATAATTTTTTATTATTTTAATTTTTCATACTCCATTTAAGTGGTCAAATAACTTGAATTATGCTATCTTGATTCTTTTATATGCTTTATAATATGATTATATTGGTAATGATGGATGGTTATGGACTATAAAGACCAATGTGATTGTGTTGAATGGTTGAATGTTTTGATTTGGTTTTTCTGAAATAAGGACTATGTTCCTTACCATTCTCTAAATTTCTCAAAGTTGTAAAATTCTTTTCTCATCTAACTTCCCTTGAATGCAACTCAATGTTTCTCTAAATCTTATATAAGTGTTATATATAGTTTTATATTAATTAGATAGAATTTTATTTTGTAATTTGGATAGAGATATAGCACCAAATGGAGATGAAGGGCATATTGCTTTAAGACTTAAATATGAATGCAATATCTAGGTTTTGACCATCTAGTTATCTTCGATGGCTTGAGATAACTAGTTAGAAAGTCCATAATCATCCATAGTAGTTTGGCATGCTTAGCTTATATTATTTATGTGATGTATTATATATGCATGATCATGCCAAAGCATGAAACCCTTACATTTGATATTTGTATGTTCATGCCAAGCATGAGACCTTAATCACCAATTTTTAACAAATTCCCCATTCAATATTAAGTCACATGTTAAGGACATAATTAATTTGTCTTCCATAATTAAAATAGGAACGAGAGCCTTGCCCATAGGTTAATTTATTGAGCAAATTCAAGGTTGGCTATTTTCTGGGTATGTTCTCTATTTTAATTGATGATTCTTACTTAACTATCTTATATAGTTTTGGATGCGCAAAGCCTTGATTATATGAAGATAGAGGCAAGAATTAGGTGAAACATATATGAAATTTGGAATATCATAAAATATGTTTAGACAAATGCCGTTGTCACCTAATTGATCTAGAGTTGTATAGAGATACAATTGACAAATAGTTGTCTACCTAATTTATTTTAATATGGTTTGTTGGGCATACTCAAGGTCATATTAAAATAGATGGAATTCTAACCCACTAGAATAGCTAAATTGCTAGTATCCCGAATTGATAGCGGGAGTTAAGTAAGTGGTTGCAAGACCTTTACTAGTTACTTTTATAAATTAACGTATATTTGTTTATCTTTATATTGGAAGGTTGTAAGAAAAGATGAGTGGCAATCTATCTTTGCGTAGTATCCTTGACACTAACAAGCTTACTGGGACAAACTTTCTTGATTGTCATCGCAATATGAGAATTACTCTCAAATAAGAAAAAGAAGCTTTATGTGCTAGACACATCATCATTGCGTCTCCCTGCCAAAGATGCACCCGAGGAGGTGGTCCAAGAGTACAAAAAGTGTCAAGAAGATGATGACCAAGTTGTTTATGTGATGTTAGGAAGTATGACTTCTGAACTATAAAGACAACATGAAAATATGGATGCTTAAACTATCATCTTATATTTGAAGGAAATGTTCGATGAACAGTCAAGGACTGAAATATATGAGAACTTAAAGGAATTGTTCTGATGCAAGATGGCCGAAGATGCATCTGTGAATGTACATGGACTAAAGATGCTTGGATATATTGAACATCTAGGGTGTCTTGGTTTTGTGATGGACCATGAATTAAGTATAGACTTAATTTTGCAATCTCTACCTCATAGTTATTCGCAGTTTATTATGAACTTTCATATGAATAAGTTAGATACTACGATACCCGAACTTATTAATATGTTAAAGACTGCAGAGGACACCATGAAAGAAGCAAAAGAGAGTAGTTCTAATGGTAGAATATTCTAAGGTTGCTAAGAGTAAGTCTAAGAAGAGAAAGGGAAAGAAAGCCCATAACCCAAGAAAGCCTTAAAGGCTATTAGAGGTGTGAACAAGGATAAAGAAAAGTGTCACCATTGTGGGAAGAAAAGACTTTGGAGAAAGAACTACAAGGCTTATCTCACTGCTTTGAAGGATAAGAAGTAAGAACAAACTTCTAATTTTGAAAAGAAGGAATAGACTAGCTTGAAGGCAATTGTTGCCATTTAGTTTAATTATTAGTTTTGTTTTTCTTATTTAGAATCTAATAATTATTATTAATTCTTTTTCTGGAAACAATTGTTGATTATTATTTCATTTAATAATATTTGGCAATTGTTGCCTTATTTAGTTAAATGATTTATGTTTCTAGAATATCATACAAAAGGTTGTATGAAAGTAAGAAAAACAAAACCCTATTGTGGGAGAACTAAAACAATCCTAAATAGGCATAAGAATTATATTATTGATGTTAAGACAAATAAGTAACATAAATAAGTTATGTAACTTATAAATCTTATGAAACCTATTTCTCTCTATGGAGAGAAACCCCTTGAAACACCTTTGCCTCAATATTATAATCAAGTTATCTTTGAGAAAGACACATATGCTGAATTCCTAAGCGATGCATAGGATGTATGCTTGTTTTATGAAGAGTTATGATAAAGTATCATATTAAGATTAGATCATATGATATAGAATACTTGGATCATCAGTAGAATGTCTATAACTTGCAATTATCCAAATTGATAAAGCTTCATAAGATGATGAAACCTAACTTTGTGAGACATAGTTATATCAATAAAGAGTGTTGCAAGCCTTCTCATATGATATATACTTTTATAACTATTAACTCCAATATGTTCCATTTATGATATTGATCATAATAAATTCTATATAGGATATAGACTAGTATGTGATGATTAAGAGAAACATACACAATTAGACAAAGTTGAAAGGCTTGATCTAATAAATGTAAGTTTGTGAGATATAAAAAAGAGTTTTAGGATATCAACACTATCATACTCTTGAAACAAAAGTGTTTGTTTGGAATATGTTTTCTTTCAAGAAAATGAGTCTTCTAAAAGAAGTAGTGGGAGTTTGATAGATCTTGATAGAGATCAAGATAAACAAACTAGCATTAAAATGGAATATAGCTTGAAGGTGTTTAGCATAAGATGCACAACCTTAAGCTATTCATATACATAACTTTTGGTATGTATTAGGATACAACATATTTATAAGAAATGAAGATCTCTTATGGAATATGTAATTATATCTCTACTACACTAAGAGCTAATGTTTGACATTAACTCTTAAAGTTGGCATCAAGCCATAAGAATCTATTACGGATACCATATTATTTAACCAAGTGAAGACTATAGTGGACCTATCTAAATGGATTAGATCCATTAAGGTACAAGTGAGTTTTTTTGAGAAAACTAATATGGAAGTCTTTGCACAAAGGTTGAGCAAAGAAAACTTAATAAGTTACATAATCAAAGAGTTGATTAGTAATATAATTATAAGTATCAAACCAAATAGAATAAACAAGTGTATATAAAGAGATTAGTGGGAGTATAATAATGCTTCTTAATATTATATGTTATGGACATATAGATAAAGGAAAAAGTGATAAATCCTTTATCATGAGTCTACCAAGACTTATAAATCCATAAAGAGTTAGAACATGCAGTTTACTTTCTAAGATTGAGATCTATGGAGATAAATGCTTTAAACTGCATGAATGTTCTAAATTTTGAGTACATAGACATATGCATTAAAGGAGTTTAGCATGGAAGAATTAGAGAAAGATTTTGGCGGATGTCTCATGACATATCTCTTTCTAAAGATATGTGTCATAAACACTCACTGAAAAATAGGTTATTAATAGAAAGATTTATGTGAAAGCATAATATTCTATTATGTATATATGTCATGTTATGTACTAGACTTTATGGTTATTCTAGATGTTGATTATGAATCACATAGAATAAACTCACAAGATAGATTCAATTCATTTCTATAAGGAAAACATGAGTTATGGAAAGAGTTCTAAAAGGATCATTCTTACATCTTGAGCTCAATGCATCTCATTATATTTGAGGCAATATATGAGAGATATTTGGATTTTAATATTCTTTTTCAAGAATAAGGTGTTATTCTTAAGTATTATTGATCTAAAGAGTTAGATAGACAATAAAGCCATTTTGAAAGAACCAAGGTCTCATCTGCGATCCAAAATATTGTATTGAAGCATCAATAATAAATGACATATTAGTAGAATAAAAGATAAAACAAATACCCATTGATGATTACAAAGTTGATTCTCCAACAAAACCATTTGACCTAGAAAGAACATGATCAGTATAAAAAAGAGTTCGATATTGGATACCATGATGATTGGCTTTGATTATGCTTTAATGCAAATGGGAGATTGTTAGAGTGTGCCCTAAAGATAAAAAGTTATCAGATGATTTATGTTAATTTATACATCACAATTGATGGCATAAAATTATACTAAAGGCATTGTTCGACTCTAATGGTACGAGTAATCAGGTTTATTAAGGAATAATCCAAACCGTTAGAGATGAACATCATGGAATGTAAACACAAATGTAAGAGAAATTATAGAGCGAGTTTATAATGATGAAGTTCTTATTACATACATTTCTAAACTTTTTTCATAGTCGATATTTAATCAAGAATTAGATATTGATCGTTGGATATTGATCAAACGCTCGAGACTGCCATAATGTGTCATCACTTACTTATGAAGTAAGCAATCTATCTCATAAGGTTAAGGAATAGGGATTTTGATATAAGCATATGGGTGCTTGTTATAAGAATAAGTTCATTGAACATGACCCTACTGAGTAGTCTATATGGAGTTTACCTCAAATGTCTATGGATAATAGTCTTGTGATAATCATATAAGGCGTGATCTTTAGACTTGAGATAACAGTATATTATCTTATATGAGGATTACTATACTTTGATACTATCTTATGTTCTCCTATCCACGGAGCACTCATGGGATAGTCATTGGGTAAACTAAGAGTCATATGAAGATAATAAGTTATTAATGAAGAATTCATTGCCCAAGGTAATATGTCACGTGACCTTATCCTAATGATTCTTGATATGCTTCAACATGAAAATTCTTGGCCAAGGTTGTTTGAATGAAGATTATGAAAAATATTTCATAGATCTTATTCATGATGTTATATGCAATTATTAAGAACACATATGATTAATTCAATTATAGAGTTGACACTTTCATCCATGCTTGATGTGTGCTACTCGTGTTAGCTACAATCTAAGGCAGTGTACCTATCGATGCAGTCTAGCACTAATGGCGAGTATCAAGGTCGTATTCCTCAGGAAAGCGAAAGCCCAGAGTTACTCCTTTGTTCTTTGTTATATTAACCTAAAATGGATGATGAATAAATTCTAAACTAACTATTAACTACAAGCTAAGTTCTAAGGGAGATGCAGGAGTAATTGATAAGTGAAATAATCAAGACAAGAAGACAAACCCAAAGGGAATCTAAACTAGTTGGCAATCAAACAAAAGATAAAGGATCGGTGAGTCTAATTATGCTACCTGTGGACGAATTCTTAACCGAATTCGATTTCTCTCTTGAGATAACCGAATTCCTAAACCTAATAACCTAAAGTTGGAATCTCTTCCTAACGATTGATTCTTAAATTAGCATTAAGCTTTAATCCGCCTCTATTAAGCTTTGTTAATTCTTAATCCGGCTAGTTAATTATCCTTATCTCTAAGCGATTATTAACTGAGTTCTTGTTATTCAAAGTTCCAATTGCCAAACGGATTTCTCAATCTCATAAAGCAATCTAAACATCATAATTCACAACGTCTCATGAATAATGCATAATCTTATTAACACTGAAAACAAGAAGAATACAAAACCAACTCAAACAATCCAACAATATAATATCAAACCAACATAGCAAAGAAATCCCAATGGATTTAATCAATTTAGCTAAACATGTTCATGTTTAAAACAATCTAGGAAATCAATTACAATGAAAGAATAATGAAAATAAAACATGTACACCCTTTTCTCTCGAATTGGATGAACAGCTCCAAATCTAGATCTACACTTTGATTAATCTCCCAAACGCCTCTTGAATTGCTCCACTCTGTTTTGCACTCGGAATCTTACGATTCCGGGATTCTACTCACTGCAACTCTCTGCACTCGATTGTGCGAGAACCGAACCAGCCACTAGGGCTCAATGTCACTCTTTTCTTTTCCCCCTCCTTTTCTCTAAGAAAAACTCATTTTTTCTTATATATTTAACTCAGCACGGCCGTGTTCAAAGCCGTCTTTGGTCAAGACGGCCAAAGTTCAGCCGTCAAACTGGATCTCACTTGGTAGGGTTTCACCACGGTAGTGTTCCTCCCCGTGTTGGCCACCACGGGCCGTGTTTCTCCCCGTGTTGGCCACCACGGGCCGTGCTGAAGGCCGTGGTGGCTATGGAAACCGTGCCCAAAGTGCCAATTTCAAGAATCAAAGCCAATGGAAACCTTGTCCAGGCCGTGCTCAATGTATGCATTGCGGGCTCTTGTTCGATCTTGATGAATTCTCGTCCGTTTCCGCACGTATTGATCTATAATTGCTTAAACAACGATGATGGTCCTATAAATGTTCCTGAAATACAAAAGAACATAAAACACGGGTGATCTGGGAATAAAAGCACAATAATTGCTAAGAACATACGCAATAATATGCAAGCAAATATGTGTAAAACTATGCTTATCAAATTACCCCACACTTAAGCTATTGCTTGTCCTCAAGCAATTAACAACTCACCTCATAAAACTACAGTTAGCAATTCCTTTCAGTTTATGCCCCTAGTCCACAACAGAGAGTATTCAACACATCTCAAAGGATACTCAATCATAAATCAAATTACAAATCATTAACAAAGAATGGAAATAATATTAATGCATGAGTAACTTAAATGACAACTCAACACCAACATCATGAACCAATGCCTCACAGGGATCACTCAAGTCGCTCAAAGTGTATATTAGGTAAATAACAAATCCCTCAAAGCAAATGCACAAGACCCGCTCACCATAAGCTTGCTTATAAATCATATCTTCGCTACTGTGAATAAGTAAATACCAAAATCAAAGGGTCTTTACCAAGGTTGTAATGGGGCTAGGGTAAAGGTACGGAGATTTGGACAGAGTATGAAAATGTTTGGAATTGTGCGATAAACAATATTATATGCTCAAAGGATTAAATGCCTAAGATCACGAAAAGAATCATTCACTAAAATCCCTACTTCATAGAATAACGCTCGCAAATGCTCTAAATCCAATAAAAAAAATAATTAAAGAGATTTGTTTATTATATATTCTTTTTTTTTTCTTCTTCTTCTTTTTTTTTCTCTTTTTATTTTTTTTATAATAATGAACTAGCGACTTATTAGCGTGCATACAACTCGAATAAACATAAAGAATAACAAATACAAATTGGATCAAAGGGAGCATTTAAAATATCAAAAGATTTAGTGAATTTACCAACATAGCAACTAGCATTTTAATCCCACATAAAGTCGAACATATCACGGAAAGAAATTCCAAAGTATAAGGGTAAAGGAAAGATAAATGTAAAGAATGGTATAATTGAAGTGTATAGGTGTAGATTATGAAGAAAAGGTTAAGGCTCAAAAATTGGCTAACTAATGGAAACATAAGGTGGTAGGCTTTTGGTCAAATGTGGGGAATCCTAAATCGCCCAAATCATCTCATGGTATTCACAATATTCATGTAACTTCAACATGCATTACAAAGCAAGTTCTAGGAGCAAAGTTAAGTACAATGCACACTCAAACAAGAAATATAAAGAGCATAAGCATAATGAATGCTCAACTGGCTCAAAATCTCACTTTCAGGTGTGGTATTAGGTGCAGTTGGTTCGCAACATCATTAATTGAATCATTATTTAAGAAACACATGCATATGATATTATCAACGTTCTAAGTTAAAATTCGACAATTCGAAAAACAATTAAATAACACCGGTTTAACCCGGCAGGGTTGATGTGTAAAATACCATAAATTGTTTTCCAAGGACAATGAACAACAAAGAAAAGTAACTACAATTCTATAAATCAAGTCATGAATCAGCTCAAAATTAGCATACTCAAGTGCATAAAAACACAATGTCCTAGCATCTCCTAAAAATACACAACACCTAGCCATAGCAATTAAAAATCCATATGAGAGATTAGGGTTTACCCATAAGCACCCCACACTTAAAGAACACACTGTCCTCAGTGTAAAATGTTATGGATACCCCGCATGGAATGCTCAACTAAGAGAACAAAAGCAATACAATCCAAGTGCATGACATGTATGAAAAATAAAGTAAATAAATACAGAAAAATAAAAAGATCTAGGGGATCGCCCCCGATCATCCATCGAGGCCGATGTTGTGGAAATTCAAAGGCCTCCTCGGTAGAATCCGAAAATAATAAAATAAAGAAATAAAATCAAAACTGAAAATATGAAAACTAAAACTAATAAAATATTTCAAAACAAAAAGGTTAAAAAAAATTAGAAATTAAAGATAAAAATTGGGGTGCCTCCCAAAAGCGCTTCTTTTTTATGTGATGAGTCTTCTTACCGGACTCATGGTGAAAAGCAAATGGGCGTGATCGACGACCATCCATCCTTCTTCCAAGCAAATGGCTTCAATTATCCGCTTAGAGGGATAATCGTCAACTTCCTCTTCCCGACAGTCAAGCAAGCTGCCAGTATGATGGGCAAAACTCGCTCCTCATATAATTGCACGTAGTCATGATGCTCTAGGGGCTCTTCCAATTTGAAAGCTAGAGTTTCAACAATTGGAAGGATCGTGATTGGGCAATTTCTTCAGGAGTGTTGATGGTTTTCTTCAGTCCCTGGCTTGGTTCTCTTGCTAGGAGAAACTCGAGCTCCTCCAAGACTTCTTTATTGGATAACTCATGCTCATCTTCCATCATCGAAGGGACTTGTGGAAAAACTACCAACAATTCCTCTAACTGCAACTCAGCATCATCAACTGTACATTCCTGTTGATAGTCTTTCAGAGGAATTATGTTCGCCTCTTCCTTTCCCCGGTTCCATCTCCATGTTCAAGAGATCGTCACGCATGAAGCATCATCATCAAACATAGTAGATAAACCAGAAAAATTCTCACCTGAACGCAAAGTGATGGCGCTCAAATGCTCCTCGAATTCAGTAGCTTTTGATGGAGTTTCCAATTGCTCTGCCGCTAGTAACTGAAAGATCAAGCCTACTTGATGCTCTATGTTCTTAATCGAGGCTTGTTGATCTTCAAGTATCCTCTCTGTTTGTTGGAATCATCATCAAGACTTGTAATGAACCTCATCATCGGCTCTCCGACACTAACTCTTCATCTTGAGTTGAAGGTGCAACATTAAATTTCTTGATGTAGTTGCTGAATTCCTAGTGGTTCTTGGCCATCTAAGCTCCATCCAAAGGGTGAATGAGTGTTCCACTCTTGATTGTAGGTGCTTCCATACGAGTCATTTGGCCAACTTTCCGTATAATTCACATTCACGATTATAAGAACAATGAGCAACATCACTATACAATGGACAATCATTACACACATGTAAACCACAACAAAATTCACAAAAGACTTGAGATGAAAGGATAGGAGAAGAGAGTTGATCGGTAGCCCTGCAAAACGATTCCACTCGAGCATCTAAATATGCACGGGCATCCCAATTTTTAGCACTCTCTTGGTTCCTGATCCCATTTTCCAATGTATCATACAAAGATTTTAAATTTAGCATTGAACCTCCTTATCATTCACTATATGAATCATAAACTTAAGCTAAATAAATATGTACAAATAAAATAAAATAAATAAACAAATAAAAATAAAAATCATAAAATAATAAGAAAGAAAAAAAAAGGCTAAATTAACAAATAGCAAATTTCACTCTAGTTTTCAAACAATTCCCCGGCAACGGCGCCAAAAACTTTATGTGTGCTACTCGTGTTAGCTACAATCTAAGGCAGTGTACCTATCGATACAGTCTAGCACTAATGGCGAGTATCAAGGTCGTATTCCTCGGGAAAGCGAAAGCCCAGAGTTACTCCTTTGTTCTTTGTTATATTAACCTAAAATGGATGATGAATAAATTCTAAACTAACTATTAACTACAAGCTAAGTTCTAAGGGAGATGCAGGAGTAATTGATAAGTGAAATAATCAAAACAAGAAGACAAACCCAAAGGGAATCTAAACTAGTTGGCAATCAAACAAAAGATAAAGGATCGGTGAGTCTAATTATGCTACCCGTGGATGAATTCTTAACCGAATTCGGTTTCTCTCTCGAGATAACCGAATTCCTAAACCTAATAACCTAAAGTTGGAATCTCTTCCTAACGATTGATTCTTAAATTAGCATTAAGCTTTAATTCGCCTCTATTAAGCTTTGTTAATTCTTAATCCGGCTAGTTAATTATCCTTATCTCTAAGCGATTATTAACCAGTTCTTGTTATTCAAAGTTCCAATTGCCAAACGGATTTCTCAATCTCATAAAGCAATCTAAACATCATAATTCACAACGTCTCATGAATAATGCATAATCTTATTAACACTGAAAACAAGAAGAATACAAAACCAACTCAAACAATCCAACAATATACTATCAAACCAACATAGCAAAGAAATCCCAATGGATTTAATCAATTTAGCTAAACATGTTCATGTTTAAAACAATCTAGGAAATCATTTACAATGAAAGAATAATGAAAATAAAACATGTACACCCTTTTCTCTCGAATTGGATGAACAGCTCCAAATCTAGATCTACACTTTGATTAATCTCCCAAACTGCCTCTTGAATTGCTCCACTACTGTTTTGCACTCGGAATCTTATGATTCCGGGATTCTACTCAACGCAACTCTCTCTCTGACTCGATGCGTAAACCGAACCAGCCACTAGGGCTCAATGTCACTCTTTTCTTTTCCCCCTCCTTTTCTCTAAGAAAAACTCATTTTTTCTTATATATTTAACTCAGCAGGGCCGTGTTCAAGGTGGCCTTTTGGGTCACATACAAATGGGCTTAACGTTGAGATTAAAATGAGGCTTAAGATTGGGCTTAAGCTTATATACATTGGACCTAATTAAAACTTAATTAGTTTAATACATATTAGGCTATGATATTTGGTTATAAGGGCTCTATAACTATGCTTATGTATTAATTAAGTTAACTTAGTCTAAACAAGCCCAATTAAGGCCCAACTTAAGAGTAAGTAAGGCCTTGCTTGTTATAAAACTAGGTTAATCCCATGTATATTTATATGGAGTATGATGGGTGGCTAGGGATGTATATACATGAAGGAGAATGATTCCATCAATACTTAATTAATTAGATTAATTAAGATTCAACCTAGCTTGGAACTAGCATTCACTCCTTATTATCTCCTTTCTCTCTCTCTCTGTCTCTCTCTCTTGTGAAGGATTGTTTTATAGAAGATTCTAACTTTGAAGCTTATGTGGATTATCATTAGAGGCTGGTCATTTGAGTAGCTTTAAAGTGCATCAATCATCATTGAAGAATCAAGAGTCAACAAAGTAAGAAGCACTTTTTTGGAATAAGTGGCACACACCCCTTGTAAGCCTTCTCCATCTTTTGCTTATTTTTGTGTGTTATGGCTATTTAAATCAATGAGATCCTTGATGGGAATTAAGAAAAATTTTAAATTGCTTCCATTGCGCCTTTCCTTATGTTTTAATTTCAATTCCCAACACTTTGAGGCTTACCTCTTAGACCTTATGGTGCCTTCCCTTTTCCCTTAAGGAGAGGAGGCCTAATGTGTGCTTTAACCTCCTTTGGTACAACCTCCATGGTTGATGTTTGAGGTGTAGAGGCTTTAATAAAAAGGGAACTAAATAGAGATTATAATGATGAATCTCCATAAAACCTAGACCATATTTAACAAAAGGAGGTCTTTGAGATATAATAAGTGTATCCAAGTCTTCCTTTCCCTTGTGAAACTTTGAAATAGAATTTCTTAACTCCTCTAATTTATTTTTTAATCATTATTTTCTTTATGCAACTCATTAAGTGAGGAGATTTTTTAAGAGACTTCATTTAAAGAGTCTTTTAGCTTCAAATTTGAAGAAGTAAGACTTGAAACTTATTTTTCTAATTCTTTAAATTTATTTTTAAGTTTTAATTTCTTCTCTTTATAAAAATTCATTTTAAAATTATACTTTTCACAATTCGAAATTATTAGCTTCCAAAAGTTCAATATGAATCATCTCATACATATCATGACCACAATCACTATCATAAGTATGAGATGAAGAACATAGCTCATTGGAGTCATCCTTCATGGCCATAGAGCAAAGGTTGCCAACTTCTTTTTCATCTTCTTCACTTGAAGAACTATCATCCCAAGTTGCCTTGTATGCTTTCTTTTTCTCCTTCTTCTTGTTCTTCCTTTTGTAGCAATCAGCCTTGACATGGCCTTGCTTACCACACCCGTAACAGATTATATCTCTGATTGAGCTTAAAGGAGGTTTCTTGAAAGGTCTCTTGTCTCTTTTCTTGTTCTTGATGATTTCCTTGACCCTTCTAAAAAGCATGATAAGTTCCTTATTAACATTATCACTAGACTCTGATGTACTTAAGCTCTCACTTTCTTAATGATGCTTAGTTGAGCTCTTGAGGGCAAAGGACTTCTTTTTTCCTTCTCTTTCCTTTTCTTGCTCTTCTTCCTTCTTGAAAACCATCTTAGGTGAGAAGCTTACTAATGAGTTCATCCATTCAGATTTTATCCAAGTCCTCATTAGCCTCTTCAATACTTGCAATCCTTAAAAACTTTAATGCATGCATTTAGGGACGGCTATTAAATAAACATTTCTTTTCAAATAGAAAAATATAATGATGGATTAGCAATGGCTTTTTATTAAAATAAAAATAAATTTAACAACAATTACTGACAGTGTGGGTGACGGTTTCGGGTGCGTACCTAAGTGTCTTTAGCGACTACGGCATTGTAAGACTTTTCAACCTAATCGGGAACTTGCTAACTAATCATTGAGATTAGCATAGAGATGGGAGTCGTCACCTAGGTAATCACCGAGATACTTTTACTAATGAGTGGCGTTTCTCAAATTCCATAAGGAAGCTTACGCCATAGAGTCCAGAGATGGATTCAGAAGCCAACTTCCTTATTTTTATATATTAGTCTTTAAATTTATTGTTAACAAAGTATTCCCTATAAATGCAAATAATTTATATACAGGCATGCCAAAACAACACACAGTACACCTAAGGCTAGCTCATTTTATTCAAACCCAGCACATATTTAAGTTATTCAAGCCCACCTAAGTCTAGGAAATTTCAGACCACTATACGAACCAGGTCCTTTTCAGAGGGATTAAATCAGGCCAGCCTCGTTCCTCCATCTGGTCAAGAAATCAGAGAAGCACTCATTTGGCTTTTGTTTAGTGGATTCGAGATCCTTGATTAAACACTTCCAAATGAGTGTCGCGGTCGTAGTTGCATAAATTATGCCACTCAGCTTTGGCAGATTTCTGCAGACTGTAGTACTAGTTGACTGCGGGTCCTTCCAATGACAGCATGAATAGCTTAACAATCTAGATCCTGCTCAACTGAGTAGTTCCTATGATGGTCACATACTGCTTCAGATGAATCTCCGGGTCACCAGTCCGGTTGAATTTGTTCATCTCAGGCATCTTGAACTTCGTAGGCAGTTTGTCTTCCCCTATTAACACTAGCTCTTTGAAAACATAGGTCGGGTCTAAACCTTTGATTTCTAGCATATCGTACATCTTGTCAAGTCGGGTACTCAACCTGCTTACAGCTTCGTTGGTGGCAAAGGAAGTCTCCCACTTAGCCTGATCAAGCATGAACTAATTAAAATCCCAAAAGTTCTGAGGCACTCCCCTTCTAGCTAGGTCTTTGGCATTGGTATTGGCTACAGCAGCAGTGGCAGCAGCAGTCTCAACAACAACCACAACCGGGTCAATAGTAATAGGCGAGTTAGCCGGTGCAATAAGAGCAATAGGTGGGGCTTGGTTTGCAACCATCCCAACCAGGAATTGCTAAAGTTCCTCTTGAATCACACCCCTCAATTCTTTGATTTTAGCATTCTTAAGGATCTCAACATCTTGTTCGTTAGCTCTTGCGTTGGCCATCTTTTCTTGGCATCTCAGTCTCTCTAGGTGCTCTAACATAATTCTAATTCTTGGGGAAATGGGCACTCTTTCTAGCCTTCCACTGTCTTGCCTCTTCCAACCCATAGGAGAATCTATATGGCTAAAATAGAAAAGGTTAGTATGATGCATGCAATGCATGGGATGCATAATGCACGTGCTATGCACAAGGACAAAAAAAAAAGGTTAGCACACACACAGTATTATACAATTCATCCTCCCAACCTTATTAGTCCCACACACAGTTCATAGTGAGTCTTTCTTCCCTAGAATTTTTGGTTTGGGTTCTATCAATAAGGGATACTGGGCCCGACGCGCATGCCATAATTTCCCAAAGCAGATTTAAATCAAATAAGGTATGTTTCTCAGTGTAAGCATAAAAGCCTACGTATTTTGGGCTCGACCTAGTTCCACATTTGGGCCAAGGCCTTTCAATATTTATGCTCGAAACACTTACAAGGAAGAACATCACATATAGCAAGCAACATGGTACCTAGGGGAGATTACTACGATCATTACCATGAGCTGAGTCTTGGGTAAGGATAAAAGGTTCCTATAAGCAAAAAGTGTTCTTCCTTGCCTCGCCTTCCCACTCAAGGGTCCATGAGATGAAGGAAATTCACTCATTACTTATGAGTGCTGGTAGCCAGTGTCACAGATCTAGGATTCGAGTGGAACTAAAGAACCACTAGCCGACGCCATTAGGGCTGTAGGGACCAATGTGTATAGTGTGTGAAAGTGTAGTGATGCAAGAATACTCTATTAAATAATAAATTTGAAGACAAACATACACTGCAATTAGCTTCTCTTATCCCTAGTGGAGTCGCTAGTGTGGGCGACTGCTTCGGGTGTGCACCCAAGTATCTTTAGCAACTATGACACTATAAGGATTTTTAACCTAATCGGGAACACGCTAACTAGTCACTATGACTAGTGTGGAGATGGGAAGGCTTGGTTATAGAAGGTGCCTCAGAGGCAGCACCAACAAAGTAGCCTGTAATATGGGAAGGCTTAGAACATCAGGCTGGTTGCCCCTCGATCAGCTCACGAGCAGCGGGGGCATGATGGATTTCACCAAGCTGGGGGCACCACTGTCTGTTGTGTTTTGTCACTTAAAATGGAACAGGAAGCTTAAGTCCTAATATGCATCATTTTATACATGTTTATATGCCCAATTGTTTACATTTTTTTGCATAGCTATCTTATTTTATGCCAGAATCACCTGTGTTTTGGTTCTTTTCACGTTTCAAGTCATTATCGAGAGAAATAAGCGCAATTACGGACCATAATCCATCAAAATTGAGCAAGGACTAGCATCCCAAGGTTGAGCACGGCCTGGACTCTGGCCATGCTGAACCATCAAAACTTGAACTACAAGAGTGCCATTTTGGCATGGTTTCCGAAGCCACCACAGCCTCCACCATGGCCCGTGGTGGCTCAGCACCGGCGAGGGCAGGCCCAGGAAGAAACCATAAGTTATAGGATGCGGATGTTCAGTACGGCCTGGAATCCGAACGTGTTGATCAGCACGGGCTTGACCATGACCGTGCTGAGAGATTTATATAGGCAAATATGATTTATTGAATGAGGGTTCGATTTTCTGACCTGATTTCACAAACACAAGCATAAGCCATCTTTTCCAGACTTCAATACTCGACTTTAGAAGACCATTTCATATATTGAAGGAAGGATTACATTATTTTTAACATCAAATTGAAGATCAAGAGGAGATTCGAGGCATTTAAGAGGCAAATTAGGGTTTATCATTCTGAATTGGGAATTTAGGGTTTTTCATCCAACTTGAAGAAGAAGGATGTACATGCCTTCAATTTACTTTTATGAATATGTTCTTTACTTTGTGTTGCTTATTAATATGAGTAACTAAATTTGTTAAACCCATTGGGGTTCCTATGTTGTTGGATTGATTCTAATGCTCATGAGATTTTGATTATCAATGCTTGTCTCTTCTTGCTTTCATTATTAATGAGAAATCACATTATTCATGAGACGTTGTGAGTTGTGGTATTTAGATTGCTTTATGTAATTGAGAAATTCATTTAGTAATTAGAAATTTGAATAGCAAGAACTGGTTAATGATCACTTAGAGATAAGGGTAATTGATGGGCTACTTATGCAACCTACACTTAAGGCAGTGAAACTATCGATGCGGTCTAGCACTAGTGAGTATCAAGGTCGTATCCCTGGAGATCGGGTAAACCTAAAGTTACTAATGTTTGTTATGTTATTTAATCTAAAATATGGTGTGAGAAGTCTGAATTAATTAACTAATGCTTATGAATGCAAATAAAGGAACAACATCAACTGACAATAAAAAAAAAAAACAACCGTAACAAAGAAGCAAACCTAAAGGGGATCTAAGTGATGGAATTCTAAGGTTGATTTTATAAACTGTCAATCTTGCTACCCGTGCCTAAATCCTGAATCAAACTCCGCTCCTCTCTCGAGCTCACTGAGTTCCTAAATCTACACTAACCTAATGGAATCTCTTCCTATCAGATTATTACAGATTAGCATTAAGCGTGATTTAGAACTATTAAGAGTTGTTAATTCTTAATCCGGCGAGTGAATTAACCTTATCTCTAAGTGTTAATTACCAGTTCTTACTATTTAATTTCCAGTTGTAAAAAGCATTTCTCAATGTCAAGAAACAACCCAAAAGACAATTAATTTAACGTCTCAAATTAATTGAATCAAATTTTATTACTTAACAGTAAGAAGATAACAAAAATGGGAGATAAAAAATCCAATATTTAAACACAAACCATCAACAAAGATGAACCCCAATGGATTCGGCAATCCTAGCTACTCATAATGAAAGAAACAAATACAAAAGGAAATAAATAACATAAAAGAAAATGAAACATATAACTGCTCTTCTATTGAATCGGAGTGGGAATGTCGCAAGTGCCAATTCTGAAACCAGCCTTAAGTATGGATCTCGAATGTCTCGGTCAATCATCTAGAAACTTCAATCTCTGCTTGAATCCTCCAAATCAATCCTTTGAACTGACGTTGGTCTCCCAAAATGTCAAGAATAGAGGTGCATAAGTGAAGGGTCGCATGCGTAAAGAAATTCAAAAATCAGAAGCGGAACTCCATCTCGTTTTACGTGCTCCTATTTATAGACAGAACTACCTTTGCCGTGCCACAGCCCGTGCAACGGGCACCAACCTCCATGAAATGCAAAATTTCTGAAATTGTCCAGAGGAGGTCGTGCAAAAGCCTCAAAACTGCGCGCCAACAAGGAATCGACTTCGATAAGCATCTAATACGCGTAAATCATCCAAATAGCTTGGTTTCTACCCATAAATCAATCAATCTCTATCGAGGAGTCCGAAAACCTGAAAAATTCATAAACATACCACAATGCAATCAAACAGGAATAAATATTACTCAAATACGTGAATAAACGACTGATAAACAGTCAATAAACATGCATAGAATCATCTACATCAAACTACCCCACACTTGAGAGTTTGCTTGTCCTCAAGCCTTTAATAACTCTCTCCTCAAACAGAAACCAAATGACTCAAACAAATACATTGCAGAAGGTTAACTCAAAACAAGTCTCGAAACTCCATGATGAATTTCCTTAAAACCCCCAAATCACTAAATCCTTGAGACAAAGAACAAAGTTAATAAAGCTGCTAAAATTAAAATGATAAACTATCTAAAGTGAGAATTTAAGAACCATGCCTTACAAGATGTCACTCGAAACACACAAGTGTATATAGGTGAGAAGAATATTGCCAAGCTCTCAGCGCAAAAGTACAGAACAAAGTGCTTACCATAGGCTTGCTTATAGATTCGATCTCCACTACTGTGAAATAGTCAATAAACATGATCAAAGGGTCTTAAGCCAGATTGTAACAGGTTAATGGTAGGATATGAAGAATTATGGAAAGTAAGCTGAAAGTTGTTGGAAAATTATGTAGGTAATGCAAGAATATGGCCAAGGATCAAACACTGTACCAAAATTAAACACTACTCGATTAAAATAAAACTCAAGATAAGGACAATAATAATGAATGGACTCAATTAATAAGGGAAATTAAAACAAGATAAAAATAGCAAAGACAAAATTGGTACCTGCACAAATCTACGATTCCTACCCCACACTCGTGAAAAACACTGTCCTTAGTGTGAACAAGGTAGGCACTCTAAAATAAAAGGAATAAAATACGTAAAATGAAGCTAATTATAGGAGTCCATAAAAGAAATTGGAAAACTAAGAGAAAAACAAGACGACAAAAAGAGATAAAAACTAGAAAGTCTACTAGATACTGCCCTTGATGTGTACTTTAACACTTCAAAATATGTTAGTCCTCAAAATTACGTACAAGCATCAAGTAGGCTAACTCCTGCAAAACTCAAGAATAAACACATCCTAAGCAACATCTAGTAAAAGGTTCAATAAGATAGCATCTCCTCAAAATCAAACTCACTAAAAACAGACTGAAATATCTAACTACAAATAACTACATAAAATAAAATAAAATAAAATGTCCAAAAATTCAGAAAGCAAAAATAGATTCGAGAATGTCTCCCAAAGGCGCTTCTTTTTGTTCGAGTCATCTAGCTGGACTCTGCATCAGCATTCCTGCATTGCGGGCAAATTAAGAAGGTAGGCTCAATGTAAGTTGGGGCTCGAGGCATATAAGCGCAATGAGAAGGTCCGATGTGTGCGGTAGATGACCAAGGAGGCGCTCTCTGGACCGATTTGGGATGTCCATTCATCCACTCCAAATTCTGGCTAAGTGACCTTTCAAAAAAAAACTTGCAACTATCCTTCTCGGGTCTATCATAGCACAAAGTCTCATATTGATACAAGTTGTTTTTTTAGATGAATAACACATACTAATAGGGGAAGAAACATGTATAGTATCATCCATTTGTACATCTTTTGGTTATGTATTACATGCAAGATCAATTCCATCAATACTACAAATGGCATGAACATGGTCGGTGGAAAAACTATGAAATGAGGGTAAACTAAAAGTGACACAGTCATCCCCTACATTAAGTTCTAACTTCCCCTCAAATACGTCTATTTTAGCTCTAGCTGTGGCAAGGAAAGGTCTCCCCAAAATTAATGGTACACCATGCTCATTGTCCATATCCAAAACCACAAAGTCCACAGGAAATATGAACTTATCTACCTTAACTAGCACATTTTCTACAATTCCCCTAGGAAGCTTAACAAAACGGTCAGCTAATTGAATGCACATCCTAGTGGATTTTGCCTCCCCCAAACCTAGCTTATTAAACAAACTAGTGGGCATGACATTTATGCTAGCTCCCAAATCAGCTAATGCATCATCAACACACAAATTACCTAAAGTACAAGGAATAGTGAAACTCCCTGGATCATGACGTTTCTCTAGCAACTTCTCTGAAACACCGCTAAGCATTCCTCGTTAAGCTGAACATAGGCGACCTCCTCCAACTTCCTTTTTCTGCTAAGTATGTCCTTTAAGAACTTAGCATACTTCGGCATCTGCTCCAATGCATCAATAAAAGGCAAGTTAATATGCAGTTGTCTAAAAAATCTAAAAACTTACTGAACTGCTCTTTCGCCTCTGCTTGTTTAGCTCTAGCAGGATAAGGAATCTTAGGTTCATATTCCCTGACTGGAATTGATTTCACCTTTCTTCCCTCAGGTTCCCTAACCTTACTGCTCGCCTCAACCTGTACATCAATAGTGGCGTCATCAAAAACACGCTTAGAAGGAGCTAAAACTAACTTACCTGAACGCAAAGTGATGGCGTTCACGTGCTCCCTCGGGTTAGACTCAGTGGTGCTCGGGAGCGCTCCTTGCTGCCTCTCAGACAACATCTTAGAGATTTGGCCAATCTGTGTCTTCAAGTTCTGAATCGAGGCTTGCTGGTTCCTAAGTGCACTATCAGTTTGCCGGAACCTCATCTCTGTGGACGTCACAAACTCCATTATAAGCTCCTTTAAATTTGACTTCTTTTCTGGTAGAGGAGGAGCTTGTGCAGGCCTAGCTGAATGTTGCTGCGGCTGCTGATGAAGTCTTTGAAAACAGGTGGACCCTGAGCGTTATTGTTCCTCCAACTGAAGTTGGGATGATTGCGCCACCCAGGGTTGTATGTATTGCTGTAAGGATCGTTCTGCTGCCTTGGGGCATTCCCCATATAGTCAACCTGCTCAACATCAGAAGACATATCAGAATTAGATGGAAAAGTAGTAGAGGAAGAAGCAAACATACCTCCCGCAGTACAATTTGCACTGTAATGCAGACTACCACAAAACTCACAGCCAACGTTCGTTGCATGAACCGGCATCTGGAGTTGGTCAATCTTCTTGGCTAGAAGCTCCACCTGAGCTGCCAAGGCTGCTGTAGAGTCCACTTGGTTGACCACTTCCTATCTTCCTGGTCGGCTCCTAGAGGATTGCCATTGATAGTTGTTCATGGCCATTTCCTCTATCAGGTTCTGAGCCTGCTCGGGCGTCTTACTGTTTAGCACCCCACCTGCTGCAGCATCCACCATCTGCCTCGTTGCAAGGTTCAACCTTGTAGAAGGTCCGAACTGCATCCACACCGGCAATCCGTGATGTGGGCAGCATCTCAAAAGATCTTTAAACCTCTCCCATGCATCATACATGCTTTCATCATCAAACTGCACAAAAGAAGATATGTCATTTCTAAGTTTAGCAATTTTAGCGGGAGGAAAATACTTATAAAATTTTTTTTCGGCCAACGCCTTCCAAGTAGTAATCGTTTATTGTGGAAGGGATTGCAACCATCTTTTAGCTCTGTCCCTCAAGGAAAATGGAAAAAATCTCAGCCGAATGGCGTCGTCGGTTGTTCCATTTATCTTGAATGTGTCACAAATCTCCAAAAAATTAGAGATATGTGCATTGGGATCCTCGCTGGGAAATCCTTCAAACTGCACGCTCTACTAGATCATCTGGATAACGTTGGCTTTTATTTTAAAATTGTTGGCCACTACAGCAGGTCTGACTATACTAGTTTTCATCCCATCCAAAGATGGTCGAGCAAACTCGTACATCATCCTCTGATCGTCATCGGTCTGGGGGTTGAGGTTCTCCATCGCGTCAACTCCTTGAACCTGAACTGTAACTCCATCCTCCTCCTCAACTGCCTGCAAACATCGTCTCAATAATCTGAGAGAGCGCTCCGGGTCAAATAAGGTGCTATGGGATCAGGGTTAGAGCTCCTGGTCATAAACTACCTGAAACAGAAAACCAAACAACCACCAATCAACAAAAGTAATAAAATAAAATAAAATAATAAAAAAATAAAGAATGAACGAATAAACAGATAATGACTAAATTAACACAGAAACAATTCACTCTAGTTTACCGTTACTGTCCTCGGCAACGACGCTAAAAACTTGATGGGCTACTTATGCAACCTACACTTAAGGTAGTGAACCTATCGATGCGGTCTAACACTAGTGAGTATCAAAGTCGTATCCCTAGAGATCGGGTAAACCTAAAGTTATTACTATTTGTCATGTTATTTAATCTGAAATAAGGTGTGAGAAGTCTGAATTAGTTAACTAATGCTTATGAATGCAAATAAAGGAAGAACATCAACTGACAATAAAAAAAAAACAACCGTAATAAAGAAGCAAACCTAAAGGGGACCTAAGTGATGGAATTCTAAGGTCGATTTTATAAACTGTCAATCTTGCCCACCCGTGCCTAAATCCTGAATCAAACTCTGCTCCTCTCTCGAGCTCACTGAGTTCCTAAATCTGCACTAACCTAATGGAATCTCTTCCTATCATAGTATTACAGATTAGCATTAAGCGTGATTTAGAACCATTAAGAGTTGTTAATTCTTAATCTGGCGAGTGAATTAACCTTATCTCTAAGTGTTAATTACCAGTTCTTACTATTTAATTTCTAGTTGTAAAAAGCATTTCTCAATGTCAAGAAACAACCCAAAAGACAATTAATTTAACGTCTCAAATTAATTGAATCAAATTTTATTACTAAACAGTAAGAAGATTACAAAAATGGGAGATAAAAAATCCAATATTTAAACACAAACCATCAACAAAGATGAACCCCAATGGGTTCGGCAATCCTAGCTACTCATAATGAAAGAAACAAATACAAAAGGAAATAAATAACAGAAAAGAAAATGAAACATATAACCGCTCTTCTATCGAATCGGAGTGGGAATGTCGTAAGTGCCAATTCTGAAACCAGCCTCAAATATGGATCTCGGATGTCTCGGTCAATCGTCTAGAAACTTCAATCTTTGCTTGAATCCTCCAAATCAATCCTTTGAACTGACGTTGGTCTCCCAAAATGTCAAGAACAGAGGTGAGAACCGAGGGGTCGCGCGCGTAAAGAAGTTCAGAAATCAGAAGCGGAACCCCGTCTCATTTTGCGTGTGCCTATTTATAGACAGAACTGCCTTCGCGGTGCCACGGCCCATGCCACGGTCCGTGCAAATATGCATGGCTCATGCCATGGGCCGTGTAACGGGCACCAACCTCCATGAAATGCAAAATTTCCGAAATTGTCCAGAGGAGGTCGTGCAAAAGCCTCAAAATTGCATGCTAACAAGGAATCGACTCCGATAAGCATCTAATACGCGTAAATCATCCAAATAGCTTGGTTTCTGCCTGTAAATCAATCAATCTCTATCGAGGAGTCCGAAAACCAGAAAAATTCATAAACATGCCACAGTGCGATCAAACAAGAATAAATATGACTCAAATACGCGAATAAACGACTGATAAACAGTCAATAAACATGTATAGAATCATCTACATCAGTAATTGATTAGCCGAATTAAGAATTTACAAAGCGTAATAGAGGCGGTTTAAAGCTTAATGCTAATTCAATAATCGATCGTTAGGAAGATATTCCAACTTTAGGTTATTAGGTTTAGGAATTCGGTTATCTCGAGAGGGAAACCAAATTCAGTTAAGAATTCGTCCACGGGTAATTGCAATTGGTAATCAATATAATCTCTATCTTCACTAAATCCAACTAGCTTAGGTCCCCTTGGGTTTGTATTTTTCCTTTGATTGTTTTATTAAATCCTTTCAAACTATCTGACACTTAGTCAATCGCTTGTTTATATTTAATCATAGAGTAGCAACTTCATTGATTTTGTTAAGGTTTGATAACATAAGACGCTGCAGTAGTTCTAGGATCACCCTTTCCTGAGAATACGACCTTGATACTCTCCATTTGTGCTAGTCTACATCGATAGGTTCACTGCCTTAGATTTTAGCTACATAATTAGCCTATCAAGTTTTTGGGGCCGTTGCCGAAGAAACTTTTATGTGAACTAGAGTAAATTTGTGTTTTTGTTAATCTAGCCATTTTTATTTTCTTTGTCTTTTCATTTTTTTATATTTATTCTTTATTATTTTATTTATTATTGTGTTGCTACTTTTCTATTTCAGGTAGTTTATGACCAGGAGCTATAATCCTACTACTGTAGGCTCTCTTGCTGAACTAGAGCGATCCCTCCATTTGTTGAGGAAGCATATGCAAGAAGAAGAGGAGGCATGGATAGAGTTTGAAGCCCTTATGAATAGACCAGCAGGAATGGGAGATAACAATCGGGCTGCGGATGAAGCCAGGACTACGTACGAGTTTGGTAGACCTTCTCTTGAAGGGACACAAAAGAGTATATTACGACCACCTGTGGCAGCCAACAAATTTGAAATAAAGCCAAACGTGATACAGATGGTGCAAAATAGTGTACAATTTGGGGGACTACCGAGCAAGGACCCAAACACTCACATCGCCAACTTCTTGGAGATCTGCGACACCTTCAAGATAAATGAAACAACTGATGATGCCATTCAGTTGAGGCTGTTTCCTTTTTCTCTGAGGGACCGAGCGAAATGATGGTTGCAGTCACTCCTAGCCAACACTATTATGACATGGAGATCATTGGCTGAGAAATTTCTCTACAAGTACTTTCCTCCAGCTAAGACTACAAAATTGAGGAATGACATTTCTTCTTTTATGCAGATGGAAGATGAGAGCATATATGATGCATGGGAGAGGTACAAGGACTTGTTGAGATGTTGTCCACACCACGGTCTACCAGTCTGGATGCAGGTTCAGACATCTTATAGTGGTTTCAACCTTGCTACTAGACAGATGGTTTATGCAGTAGGGAGGGGCATCTTCGAGCGATGAAGACGGTGCTCGAATTTAATAGAGGAGATGGCCATGAACAATTATCAGTGATAGTCTTCTAGGAGCCGACCAGTGAGGCAGAGAGTGGTCAATCATTTAGATTCTACAGCAGCCTTGACAGCTCAGGTGGAGCTATTGGCTTAGAGGATCTACCAACTCCAAATGCCAGCCTATGCAGCTCAAAGCAGGTGTGAATTTTGCAGTGGCCCGCATTTCAGTACGAACTGTAATACGGGAGGTTTTTTTGCTAGTACTTTTATTCCTTCTTCCTCTTCTATTTTATCCACTAACCTTGAGCAGGTAGATTATATAGGCAATGGCCCGAGGCAGCAAGGGAACCCGTACATCAACACTTACAAACCTAGGGTGGCATAATCATCCGAACTTTGGTTGGAGAAACAACAACGCCCATGGTCCACCAGGCTTTCAGAGACTGCATCAGCAGCAACCACAGCAGGTTGGACCATCAAAGCTTCCTCCACGATCCGAGAAGAAATTTAACTTGGAGGAGCTGATGATGAAGTTTGTCACATCTACTGAAACAAGGTTCTAGCAGACCGACAGTGCTCTTAGAAATCAGTAATCGTCGATTTAGAACTTGGAAAATCAGATTGGGGGGATTTCTAAGATGTTGTTTGAGAGGCAACAAAGAGCGCTCCCCAGCACCATTGAGTCTAACCTGAGGGAGCACGTGAACGCGATCACTTTGCATTCGGGTAAGTTAGTTTCAGCTCCTTCTAAGCCTATTTTTTATGATTCCACTATTGATGTGCAGATTGAGGTGAACAGTAAGGTTAAGGAACCTGAGAGGCAAAAGGTGAAACCAATCCCAGTCAAGGAGTATCAGCCCAAGATTACTTATCCTGCTAGACTGAAGCAAGTAGAAGTGCAAGAGCAGTTCAGTAAGCATAGAAGCGCAAGAGCAGTTCAGTAAGCTTTTGGATATTTTTAGGCAACTGCATATTAACTTGCCTTTTGTCAATGTATTGAAGCAGATGCCAAAGTATGCCAAGTTCTTGAAGGACATACTTAGCAGCAAAAGCAAGCTGGAGGAGGTAGCATATGTTTAGCTTAATGAAGAGTGCTCAGTAGTGTTTCAGAGCCAGTTACCAGAGAAATGTCATGACCCAGTCAAGGTAGATAAATTCATATTTCTTGTGGACTTTGTGGTTATGGATATGGATAATGAGCATGGTGTGCCTTCGATTTTAGGGAGACCTTTCCTTGCCACGGCTAGAGCTAAAATAGACGTATTTGAAGGAAAGCTAGAGCTTAATGTAGGGGATGACTGTGTTACTTTTAGTTTACTCCCATTTGATAGTTCTCCCACCGACCATGTTCATGCCATTTATGCTATTGATGGGATTAGTCTTGCATGTGATAAGCCACCACAGGATCTACTAATTGATGATGCTTTGCATGCTTCCTTGCCTATTGATGTGTGTTGTTCGTTTGAACAAAACAACTTGTATCAATTTGAAACTTCATGCTATGATACACCCGAGAAGGATAGTTGCAAGTTAGTTTATGACAGGTCATCTATACAGGATTTGGAGTGGATGAATGGGCATCCCAACTCGATGTGGACAACGCCTCCTTGGCCATCTGCTGCACACATTGGACCGTCTCCTTCTAGTTATATGCCTCAGGCCCCAGCTTACAATGAGCCCACTTTCTCAATTTGCCCACAGGGCAGGAATGCCGCTGCAGAGTCCAGCTAAGCGACTTGAAAAAAAAGAAGCGCTTTTTGGGAGGCACCCCAAAATTTTAATTTTATATTTTTCTTAACATTTTTATTTTATCAGTCGTTTGCATAGTTGATGGTAGTTAAAACACTTACTTAGTAATTTAACATAGTTGTATGAATCTAGGGTTTGAGTAACTTAACTCAGATTTTTAGAAATCGGTGAAGACAAACTTCCCTGTTTGATACATTTTACTTGAATTATAGCCTAAATGTGTGCGTATATGTGTTGAATGCAGGTAAGGAGTTTGGCTCCTCGAGATGGCGAAGGAAAGCTCGGAGTTCAACCGGTCCACCATGGTTTCCATAGGCATCATGGGTTGGAGGCCCAGGCCGTGCTGATCAGCATGACCAGAGTCATACCCGTGATGAATATGGACATGAAGAGTTTGGAAAAATAGCCGTCCACCATGGCTTTCGAGGCCACCACATGCTGCAACACCAGGCCGTGCCGGTCACCACGCCCGTGCCCCAGCCCGTGATGGAGATGCACGTAAAGCACAAAGCAAAACCAGTCATCCACCACAACTTCCGAAGGCACCATGGGCAGCAACACCAAGCCGTGCTGACCAGCACGGCCATGCCCTCACCTGTGGTGGATTGGCACAAGGATGTAGCTTCAAGGTTCAGCACAGGCCGAGTCCTGGCCGTGTTGACCAGCACGGCCTTGCCCTCGCCCGTGCTGACCCCTATGACTATATAAGCATGCCTTTTCAAAAAAATTTCCTACTTTTCCCTCTCTAAGCTTTAAGGTGCTGTTTCTTCTTTGTCTTTGATTTTTCTTACCTGTCACGAAAATTTCAAGTAAGTCTCTTCGCCTTTTGCTTTTATTTGATTAAATTTAATTTTTCTTTTATGTAGTTTTTATTATTTAGGACATTTTGATATGCTTTAGTAATTTTCAATCTTTATTACTTATATTCAGTTATTGTTTTGTTTTGTTACACTGCTTAAATTTGACTTAGATTAGATTTAGTTTAGATTAGTTGTTATGTTTATGTGATTTTGAATAATGAAATGTTAAGTGTGGGGTTTGGTAGCAATAAAGTTTATTTATGGAATTTTATTATGAAAAATTAATAGCATAAATTTTCTTTATTCAGTGCACAATAATGTGGGCTGGAATGTAATTGTGAATTAGTTTTCTATAGGAGATTGAGGCTTTAGTCTTAGCTTTAAGTCTAAAGTTCTTTATTAGTCAAATTATAGCCGTTATGCTGTTTAATTTTCGGTATAATTTATGTTAACTTGATTTCTTGTTCGAATACTAATAATTGACTGTATTAGGCAATATGAGGGACCACGATGAATCTTGTCGAAAGCAACTGCAACGCGACACTACCAGCAAGCACCCGTATGGTGAAGGAACATCTTCTTCCACTTCACCTTCATCAGCACTAGCACTAGCACCAGCACCTCCACCACAACAGCAACTAGTCCAAGCACGAAGAGCGCCAGCTGCAAATCCACCCGCACCTGGTCGACATCCCTTATGGACATTTCAGAATGCTGATAACGAGAGCCGCTTCCAAGTCATGAGATGGAAGCAAGTAATGGCTAAACATTGCATCGACTTTGTATCCCTAGAGAGAGTGGGATTGGCTCAGGATGTGTGTGCCCTATTCAACACTGTGCCATACGCACGGTTCTTCGACATCATTGAGCCAACCTACCGCGAGCTCACAATTGAATTCCTCAGCACCTTCTTTCTGCAGCAACAGATCACAAACTGGCATCAGCCTGATGCAGTTTACTTCAAACTTGGAGGAAGGGAGTTCTCAATGTCAGTTCCACAATTAGGCATGCATTTGGGATTATGGACTGAGCAGGAGACCTCGGGCGAGGAGTATCAAGGATGCATCTACATCAATCCAGTCTCGTACAACACCATGTGGGATTCATTAGTACTCAGGTCGGAATTATACTACCATAGCAGGTCTAAGGCGTCTAGCCTTCTGGATCATCTCTGCTATCTCCGTACTTTATTAGCTTACACGATTACAGGCAGGGGAGATAGTTTTGGAGGATCACACAAACTGATGTATTCATCCTCTGGGCTATGCAACATCGTAAGAAGCTTGACTTGGGATATCTATTGGCTCGTCAAGTCCGTTCATTCATAGTCGACGCCCAGAAGAAGATGCACTACTATTTTAGCCCGTATGTGACTAGGTTAGCCAAGAGACTGGATGTATTGGACGACTCTGTTAGAGCTTTCTCAGATTGGTGATATGACACCACTAGGGATCAGATAGATTATCAACATGCAGATGATCACGGCTACTTGACATCCACATGGCATAAAGTACAGGCTCGTTAGCGCAATAGTAAGGGAGGCTAGAAAGGCAGCAGCTAGAGGAGCCCAAGACCCGATGGCTGAGATTCCAGATGTTAGGATTCCTAACCCAACCAAAGTGTTTATGCCTACATCTGGAGCCTCCTCTTCTTATTCTGCAGGGACATTGAGCGCTCATATTAGTGCTTTGGATGACCGACTAGATCGAGTTTGCGATTTACAGCAGTAGCACTATACTGAGTTTGTGCAGCACAGAAAGGAGTTTGTGCAGTTTTAAAAGGAGACGAGAGCACAGTTTCAGGGTTTAAACAATATGCTCCAGCAGCTTATGCATGGGCTAGATAGGCAGGCCACCCAGACAGAGCTTATGGCGGAGCAGATTTAAAAGATGGCGGAGACCGAAGCACAAAATCAATGATTCATCGATGATATGAAATTCAATCTAGCAGGTTGCTTCATGGACCCTGTGCTGCCACTATTGCCCCCTCCTTCAACTCCTTCCCTACTCCTCACCCTCCACCAAATCCAGCCAGTGAGGATCCGCCTTTGGCAGACTACCAGTAGTGATAAAAATTTGTGTTATTTTTTCTTTTCCTTTTCCTTTTTATGTTCCTTCTTTATTTTTATTTTACTTTATTTTTGTTTCTTTTTGCATTTTCATTTTATGTTATTTTCTTTCATTTTCCTTTTATGTTATGTTATTTTAGTGGAATACTTTGCTTTGCTGTCTTGATATGTACATTTAATATGATCTTCATTTCTTTTATGTGCTAGTTATGTGCTATACCTAGTTTTAATTTTTCTAACACTATGGACAGTGTTATACTCAAGCGTGGGGTCGGGAAAAATTACCAAACGTTTAGCATTCCCTCATTCTATCCCTTGATTGTTTAAGGCAATGATAATGGACTATTCTTAGGATGTTAGGACCTAGGTTTTTCATGACATTTAAGCTTAATTTATTCTTTCATAATTAATGACTTAATTCATACACTAGTAATTGATTGTCCCTCTTGATTTTTTATTCTTGAAAGCAATTTCACTGTATTCAATATGTCAATTTGGCTGGGTTAAATCGGTGTTACTTGAGTTCCTTTCAAATTTACAACCTTTGACTTTGAACTTTGATTATGCCAATCTCTTATTCAATTTATGTGATGATTTAATTGATAAGTCTAGGAACCAATTGCAAATTTTAGCCACTTCAAACGTGAGTTTTTGAACCAAAATTTGAGCATCCATTGCACATTATTCTCACGACTTTTCTCGTTTCTAGAACTTGCTCTGTAATGCTTGTTGAGGTTACATGAATTTTTAAATACCATTAGATTATTTGGGCAACTTAGGATTTCACCACATCTGGCAAAAAGCCTACCCTTTGTTTCCATTAGTCAGCCAATTTTGAGCCTTAACCTTTTCTTCATGATTTACTCCTAATCACTACACATACACCATTCTATACATCTATCTTTCCTTTCACCTTGTATACTGAGTAATTATGTGTTATGCTTCTTCATTTATGGAATCATAGTGCCTAATGTTGTTCAAAATTCACTTAGTCTTTTTAGTCATTCTTTGATGCTCCCTTCAATCCAAATTGGATAACTATTTTTATTGTTTATGTCACTAATCATGCAGCCCCTATATAAGCTGCTGTAATATATTATATATATAGTATATAATCAAAAAAATATATATATTTCTGACTTATTTCTTAACTCTTAGCTCTTTTAAATTTAATTCTTATGAGCATCCTTTACTTCAGATAAGGTTTAGTGAGTAATTTTTGTTGTTTTGGCACTCAGCTCCTAAAGCATTCATTTTAAATAAGTGCATGATTTTTCAGTATACTTTACACTTCTATCCAAATATTCTTACATTTACCTCGGCCACATTTCAACCCTTATAAAGACCCTTTGATTTTGGTATTCATTTATTTGCGGTAGCGAAAATGAGATTGATGAGCAAGCTTATGGTAAACAGGTTGTGTGCAGCTGTGTTGAGGGAATCTTCTTATTTACCTGTAAACACTGTGAGTAATTTGAGAGATTCCTGTGAGGCAATGGTTCTTAGTCTTTAATGCTGAATTGTTATATAAGTTGTACTTGGAGATGGTATTATTATAGTTTTCCTTTAAAGGTGTATAACTTGTTAGTTACTTGAGTTTCATTCTTTATATGTTGAATAAGGTTGAGTTGTGAACTTTAGCATGAATTTTGAGGGATGATTATTGCTTGTGCATGTATTGAGTTATTGATTGCTTGAGGACAAGCAAAAGCTTAAGTGTGGGGTGATTTAATGTGCATCATTTTATACATGTTTATATGCCCAATTGTTTACATTTTTGTGCATAGCTATCTTATTTTATGCCAGAATCACCTGTGTTTTGGTTCCTTTCATGTTTCAGGACATTATCGAGGGACATTATCAGTAATCGAGGGAAATAAGGGCAATTACGGACCAGAATCCATCAAAATTGAGCAAGGACTAGCATTCCAAGGTTGAGCACGACCTGGACTCTGCCCGTGCTGAACCATGAATACTTGACCTACAAGAGTGCCATTTTGGCACGATTTTTGAAGCCACCACGGCCTCCACCATGGCCCGTGGTTGCTCAACACTGGGGAGGGCACGGCTAGGAAGAAGCCACAAGTTGCGGGACGCGGAGGTCCAGCACGGCCTGGACTCCGCCAGTGCTGACCAGCAAGGGCTTGACCACAGCCGTGCTGAGAGATTTATATAGGCAAATACGATTTATTGAATGAGATTTTCTGACTTGATTTCACATACATAAGCATAAGCCGTCATTTCCAGACTTCAATACTCGACTTTAGAAGACCATTTCATCTATTGAATGAAGGATTACATTGGTTTTTACATCAAATTGAAGATCAAGAGGAGATTTGGGGCATTCAAGAGGCAAATTAGGGTTCATCATTATGAATTGGGAATTTATGTTATTGGATTGATGCTAATGCTTTTGAGATTTTAATTATCAATGCTTTTCTATTCTTGCTTTCATTATTAATGAGAAATCATATTATTCATGAGACGTTGTAAGTTGTGGTATTTAGATTGCTTTATATAATTGAGAAATTCATTTATTAATTGAAAATTTGAATAGCAAGAACTAGTTAATGATCACTTAGAGATAAGGGTAATTGACTAGCCGGATTAAGAATTAACAAAGCTTAATAGAGGCGGGTTAAAGCTTAATGCTAATTCAATAATCGATCGTTAGGAAAAGATTCCAACTTTAGGTTATTAGGTTTAGGAATTCGGTTATCTCAAGAGGGAAACCTGTTAGGCTATTTGTGTAGCTAAAATCTAAGGCAGTGAACCTATCAATGCAGACTAGCATAAATAGTGAGTATCAAGGTCGTATTCTCAGAAAATGGTGATCCTAGACCTACTGCAGCGTCTTATGTTATATAACCTAAACAAAATCAATGAAGTATTCTGCTATGATTAAATATGAACAAACAATTAATTAAGTGTCAAATAATCTGAAAGGATTTAGGAAAACTCTCGAAGGAAAAAGCAAAACCTTAGGGGACCTAAGCTAGTTGGATTTTAGTGATGATAGAGATTATATTGATTATCAATTGCAATTACCCGTGGATGAAGTCTTAACTGAATTCGGTCTCCCTCTCGAGATAACCGAATTCCTGAACCTAATAACCTAAAGTTGGAATCTCTTCCTAACGATCGATTATTCGATTAGCATTAAGGTTTAAACTGCCTCTATTAAGCTTTGTTAATTCTTAATCCGAGTAATCAATTACCCTTATCTGTAAGTGATTATTAACTAGTTCTTATTATTCAAATTTTCAATTACTAAATGAATTTCTCAATTACATGAAGCAACCTAAATACCACAACTCACAACGGTCTCATGAATAAAGTGATTTCTCATTAATAATGAAAGCAAGAAGAAACAAGCATTGATAATCCAAATCTCATAAGCATTAAAATCAATCCAACAACATAGGAACCCCAAATGGGTTTGACAATTTAGTTACTCATACTAATAAGCAACACAAAGTAAAGAATAGATTCAGAAAAGTAAATTAAAGGCATGTACACCCTTCTTCTTCAAGTTGGATGAGAAACCCTAAATTCTCAATTCAGAATAGTAAACCCTAATTTACCTCTTGAATGCTCCCAAATCTTGTCTTAATCTTCAATTTGATGTTAAAATAGTTGTAATCCTTCCTTCAATAGATGAAATGATCTTCTAAGGTAGAGTATTGAAGTCTGGAAGAACATGGTCTAAGCTTGTATAATGGAAATCAAGTCAGAAAATCAAACCCTAATTCAGCAAACCATTTTTGCCTATATAGTTCCTTCAGCACGGCCGTGGTCAAGCCCGTGCTGATCAGCACGGGCGGAGTCCAGGCCGTGCTTGACCTTTGCATTTTGCATCTGTTGACTTCTTCCAGGCCGTGCCCTAGCCGATGCTAAGCCACCACGGGCCATGGTGGAGGCCGTGGTGGCTTCAAAAACTGTGCCAAAATGGCACTGTTGAAGGGCAACTAATTGATGGTTCATCACGGCCGGAATCCAGGCCGTGCTCAACCTTGGAATGCTAGTCCTTACTCAATTTGATGGATCTGGTCCATAATTGCATGTATTTCCCTCAATTATTGATAATGTCCCATGATAATGACCAGAAACGTGAAAGGAACCAAAAGATAAGTGATTTTGGCATAAAACGAGATAACTATGCACAAAAATGTAAACAATTGGGCATGTAAATATGTATAATATGGTGCATATCAAATCACTCCACACTTAAGCTTTTGCTTGTCATCAAGCAAACAATAACTCAATACATGCACAAGTAACAATCACCCTTCAGAATCCATGCTAAAGTTCACAACTCAACCTTATTCAACATATAAAGAATGAAGCTCAAGTAACTAACAAGTTATACACCTTTAAGGAAGAACTATAATAATACCATCTCGAAGCACAACTTATATAACAATTCAGCATTAAAGACTAAGAACCATTGCCTCACAGGAATCTCTCAAATCACTCACAGTGTTTACAAGTAAATAATAAAATTCCCTCAATGCAGCTGCACAAAACCTGTTTACCATAAGCTTGCTCATAAATCTCATCTTCGCTACCGTGAATAATTGAATTCCAAAATCAAAAGGTCTTTTCAAGGGTTAAAATGTGGCTGGGGTAAAGGTAAGGATATTTGGATAGAAGTGTAAAGTATACTAAAAAATCATGCACTTATTTGAAATGAATGCTTTAGGAACTAAGTGCTAAAACAACAAAAATATTCACTAAGCCTTATTTGAAGTAAAGGATGCTCACAAGAGTTAAATTCAAAAGAGCTAAGAGCTAAGAAGTAAGTCATAAATTTCTTTTTTTTTCTTTTTCTCTTTTTCTTTGATATATACTATGTATATATATTACAACAGCTTATATAGGGGCTGCTATAGTTAGTGACATAAACAATAAGAATAGTTATCCAATTTGGATTGAAGGGAGCATCAAATAATGACTAAAAAGACTAAGTGAATAAAGAACAATGTTAGGCACTATGATTCCATAAATGAAGAAACATAACACATAATTACTCAATATACAAGGTGAAAGCAAAGACAGATGTATAGAATGGTGTATGTGTAGTGATTAGGTGTAAATTATGAAGAAAAGGTTAAGGCTGAAACTGGCTGACTAATGGAAATAAAGGGTAGGCTTTTGGTTAGAAGTGGTGAAATCCTAAGTTGCCCAAATCATCTAATGGTATTCAACAATTCATGTAACCTCAACAAGCATTGCAAAGTAAGTTCTAGAAATGAAAGTAAGTACAACGCACACTCAAACAAGAAAAGTCATGAGCATAATATGCGATGGATGCTCAAATAGAATCGAAAAGCATGAGAATTGGGCAAAGGAAAGGCATATTTATCCAAAGTTCTGTCTGACACGGGAATCCACACAGGCATGTGGCCTTCCCATATGAGTTGTGAAAAATAGCAGATTGCATGAAGGGTCCACAAGGGCGTGTGCTTCCCATGTCAAACTGATAAGTGAATTTCTGCATTATATAGATTTGATCGCATGAGCTTCAATGCAGCTTTTCATGATTTTACAACTCCAGAATTAATAGGTGGTCTTCATCAAATTTGTAGAGGAAGTCCTCAGCTATAATTCTTATGAATAGCTCAACTCAGGTTTCTAAGGATGAGAAAACTTGGATCGAAGTAAGATGTCGTGCAGTCGGTTTTTGTTTAGGTCAGTCTCAGTATTTGGGCCTAATCTAGAGCTATAAAGGTCTGATTGAGGTGATTAAAAATCCTAAAAATAACTACTTTCAAGAGCTACAACTTTAATTCAGAATGTAAGCCTCTATTCGATTTTGACAATGTCCTAAAATAGCCCGTAAAGTAAAGAACGGACGGAGACAAATATTCAAACTACGAAAAGCTAAGGATGTCACACGGCCATGTGCTGCCTGTGTGGTCCCCATATCAATCATAAAAATACACTATTCAAGGGAACTTTTAGGGTTATTTTGGGAGAGTTCCATTATATTTTCATTTCTAGATAGAGAAACACTTAAACCTTCATTTTCTTTTTATATTTAAAGTTTTGATTGGCATTTCTCAAGGAAGAACATCATCTCCTTCATTGATTTTAAGGATTAAAGATTAAAGATTGAAAATTTTCATTTCTACTCTCCCATGACTAGTTTGAAATCTTCTTCCCTTAATCTTTACTTCTTTATTGTAATCTCTATGAACTAATTTTCTTGCTATTTGGATTTTGATGAACCCTAATTTTTTTTGTATGGATTGATTCAAAGTTAATGCAATTAATCTTTTCCATGAGTTGTGTTGTCCCTTTGATTACTTAATTATCTATTTCAATTGACAAGCCGACGTATTGATTGGGATTTTTTTCATAAACTAATTAGAGATAACTTTTTATGAATTGATTACATCTTAAGGATTGCGGATAAATTAGGATACTAGAGATGTATCTACAAGATCCTTTAGTTCAATAGTTCCTTAATCTTAATGCATGACCTAAATGAGTGGGTCTGAGAAGAGATTCCTCTCCCTCGTCTTAGGAATTAGGGGTTTAATCACTTGAGAAAGGTTTTAACCTAATTTTGTGGAATGCCAACTCAATTCTTGATTTGAATTAATTGATGTTTGTTTCATGAAATACTTAACTTATTAGTGGGATTCACTACCTAAATAGGCTTTATCCTTGATAAGTTTACCAATCTTTTAGATCTGTTTTTAAGATTATTTTACTTTAAATATAATTATACCCAAACAAAATTTTGATTGCTAATCATTAGTATATGATTAGAGGTAGTACTCACAACTAAGTCCCTAGTGGAACGATACTCTTACTTATCATTATATTACGTGATACAATCAATGCACTTTGTCGTGTGCGGATAACGCTTATCAAGTTTTTGGCTCCGTTGCTGGGGACTCTTTTCTATTATGATATTATTAGTAATTCAAAAGATAATGATTTAGCATTTTTATTTTTCATTTGATTTACCTTTATTGTGTTTGTAGGAAGCAGTGAAGAGAAGAACGAGAACGAGCATTAGCCAAAATAATGGCGAAGTTACAGAATCAGAATCAAGAAGGGGAACAGTTAAGAATGGCAACTGCACCTAGGAGAGAACCATGCAAGAGTATCCACGTCCAACTCTTAATGGGGCGACATCGAGTATTATGAGGCCAAATGTTGCAGCAAATAACTTCGAGATCAAGCCCAGCATTATTCAAATGGTGCAAAACAATTGCATGTTTGATGGTTTGCCCAATGAGGATCTAAACACCCATTTGGATGATTTTCTAGAGATTTGCGATACCTTTAAGATTAATGGGGTAACAAATGATGTTATTCGATTGAGACTATTCCCATTCTCATTGAGGGATAAGCCAAAGAAGTGGTTGAAATCATTTTTAATGAGGACATTTACGACTTGGAATCAGCTGGCCGAGAAATTCTTGCATAGATACTTTTCACCTTCTAAGACGGCCAAGTTGAGGAATGATATATCAGGGTTTCTTTAGCAAAAGAATGAGACTCTGTAAGATTATTGAGAACATTTCAAGAATTTACTGAGCAACTGTCCACACAATGGTTTACCTTTATGGCTGCAAATTCAAACATTCTTTAATGGATTGAATTATGCAAGTAAATAGTCTATTAATGCTATAGCAGGTGGATCACCAAACAATAAGACTCCTGAGCAAGTTATGGATCTTATTGAGGATATGGTAATCATGAACTACCAGTGGTAGAATCCAATATAGCAAGTGCGAGTCAAAGGGAGTGGAATCCATGTAGTAGACCCGATGGTAGCTGTGAATGCACAGTTAGAGGCTATGAGCAGGAAGATGGATGCTTTGACTATGTCTTCATCTTGAAGATAGACACAAGTTATGACTTATGATTGGTGTGGGCGTGGTCATCAAAGTCAAGAATGCCAAAACGGCAATAACTTCGCTAAGCTGGAGCAGGTTGATTATGTGGAAAATGCTCATAGGATGCAGAACAACCCCTACCTATAACCCGAGGTAGAGAAATTATCTGAATTTCTCTTGGAGGAACCAGAATCAACAATGACCTCCACCCCTAGGTTTTCAGTAGCAAAACCAATAGTAGGCTTGATAAGCATCATACTACACATGTTTTCATGCCCGATTGTTCACATTTTTATGCATGATTATCCCGTTTTATGCTAGAATCACTGTCTTTTGTTTCCCTTTTCATTTCGAGTCATTTCGAAGGACACCATCAAAGTAATCGAGGGAAATACGTGTGATTACGGAGCAAAATCCATCAAATCATGAACAAGCACCCCGAGGGTTGAGCACGGCCTGGACTCCCGTACTTTGAATTATCAAGAGGCTATCCCTAATTGTGCCATTTCAGCACGCCTTCCGTAGCCACCACGGCCTCCAGCACGGCCTGTGGTGGATCAGCACCGCCTTGGGCACGGCCTGTGGTGGCTCAGCACAACAGACTCCACAGATTCGGCCGGCACGGCTTTGAATCAAGACTCCTACCGTACGAATCAACTATATAGGCGATTTTGAATTCTAATTGAAGAAGACGATTTTTGGACTCAATTCCAAGACACAACTTAATCAAATATTTCCTATACCTCAATTGTAGACCTGGAGAGATCAATTTTCATCAATTGAAGGGGGGATTCCACTTATTCCAACATCGAATTGAAGATCAAGACAAACTTTGGGAGCATTCAAGAGGCAACTAGGGTTTGAGATTTTAAATTTGCAAATTTAGGGTTTCTCATTCAGCTTGAAAGAGAAGGGTGTACATACCTTTAATTTGTTTTTCCTTATTTTGTTCTTTAATTGCTTTGACTATGAACATGAGCAGCTAGATCTTTTGAATCCATTAGGGTTCACCTTTGTTGATGGATTATGCTTAATTGTTAGTTTTATAATTGTCATTCTTGCAATCTTCTTGCTATTCAGTAATAAAAGTTTGATGCAGTTAATTTGAGACGTTGGATTAATTGTTTATTAGGTTGTTTCTTGACATTGAGAAATGCTTGTTACAACTGGATTTTGAATAGTAAGGACCGGTAGTTAACACTTAGAGATGAGGTTGATTTACTCGCCGGATTAAGAACTAACAACTCTTAATAGTCTTAAATCATACTTAATGCTAATTTATAGTAATCTGATAGGAAGAGATTCCATTAGGTTAGTGCAGGTTTAGGAATCCAGTAAGCTCGAGAGAGGAACCGGGATTCAATTCGGGGATTTAGGCAACGGGTAAGCAAGATCGACAATCCATAAAATTCATCTTTAGAATTCCATCACTTAGGTTCCCTTTTAGATTTATTTCTCTCTTTACAATTGTCTTTTAATTGTCCATTGTTGTCCTTCATTTACTTAATTGCACTCATAACCATTAGGCCGGTATGTTAGAACTTTCACACCCTATTTCGGACTAGATAACATAGCAAGGTAGTAACTCTAGGTTCACCCGATCTCCGTGGGATACAACCTTGATACTCACTAGTGCTAGGCTGCATCGGTAGGTTCAACGCCTTAGGTGTAGGTTGCATAAAGAACCCATCAAGTTTTTAGCGCTGCCGGGAACTCAGAATTTGAACTAGAGTGAATTGTTTTTGTGTTAATTTAGTCATTATTTATTTTATTCATTTATTCTTTAATTCTATTATTATTTATTATTATATTATTTTTGTTGATCGGTGGTTGTGTGGACTTTCGGTTTCAGGTAGTTTATGACCAGGAGCTCAAACTCGAATCTTGTAGAGCCTCTATCTGATCCGAATCCATCCCCGGACTCTTAAGGAAGAGGTTGCAATTAGAAGAGGAGGAGATTGAGGTTGAGATACCTGTGGATAGACTAGACACGATGGAAAACCATGACCCCCACGGCCGATGAGGATCGAGGGCGATGTCGAGTTTGCTCGACCATCTTTGGATGGGACGAAAACTAGTATAGTCAGACCTGCTATAGCGGCCAACAATTTTGAGATAAAGGCCAATGTTATCCAGATGATCCAACAAAGCGTGCAGTTTGGAGGATTGCCCAGCGAGGATCCCAATGCACATATCTCCAACTTTTGGAGATTTGTGACACATTCAAAATAAATGGAACAACCGATGATGCCATTCTACCGAGATTGTTTCCATTTTCCTTGAGGGACAGAGCAAAGAGATGGTTGCAATCTTTTCCACAATGATTTATCACTACCGGAAGGCGCTTAACAAAAATTTTATATAAGTATTTTCCTCCCGCTAAAACTGCTAAACTTAGAAATGACATATCTTCTTTTGTGCAGTTTGATGATGAAAGCATGTCGATGCATGGGAGAGATTTAAAGATCTTTTGAGATGCCGCCCACATCACGGATTGCCGGTGTGGATGCAGTTCGGACCTTCGGGTTGAACCTCGAACGAGGCGATGGTGGATGCCGCAGCGAGGGGCGCTAAACAAGAGACGCCCGAGCAAGCTCGAACTTGATAGAGGAAATGGCCATGAACAACTATCAATGGCAATCCTCTAGAACCGACCAGGAAGACAAGGAGTGGTCAACCAAGTGGACTCTACAGCAGCCTTGGCGAGCTCAAGTGGAGCTTCTAGCCAAGAAGATCGACCAACTCAGATGCTTGGGTTCACGCAATGAACGCTGGTCATGAAGTTTTATGGTGGCCCGACATAAAGGCGAATCGATCATGGAGGTATGTTTGCTTCATCTTCTATTAGTTTTCCATCTAATTCTACTATATCTTCCCGATGTTGAACAGTTGATTATATGGGAATGCCCCAAGACAAAGAAATAACCCCTACAACAATACATACAACCCTGGATGGCGCAATCACCCCAATTTCAGTTGGAGGAACAATAATGCCCAGGGTCCGCCAGGTTTCCAAAGACTTCATCAACAGCCACAACAACAACCAGCTGGGCCTGCACAAGCTCCTCCTCCCCAAGAAAAGAAGTCAAATTTAGAGGAGCTCATGATGAAGTTTGTGACATCTACAGAAACAAGATTCCAGCAGACCGATAGTGCACTTAGGAATCAGTGAGGCCTCGATTCGAACTTGGAGACTCAAATTGGCCAAATTTCTAAGATGCTTTCAGAGAGACCTTCAAGATCGCTCCCTAGCACTACAGAGTCAAACCCGAGGGAGCATTGCAAAGCTATCACCTTGCGTTCAGGTAAGAATTTGACTGGTTCTTCGCCTTTAGCCGATAAGGATAATACAATCGTGCAGGTCGAGCCAGCTAAGGAAGGACCCACATAAGTATTTGCGCTTCATGAGAATTTAATTTGTGCTCAGGGGGGAAATCTTTATTTCTATTTTCTTCAAAATTTTGGGTTGTTTAGAAGGAATTCTCATTCCCCTAACTTTAGATTTAAAGGTGTTAATTTTCATTGCTTCCTATTATGGGATCCCCTTATATGTGGGTGTTTTGTTTAGAGATTGATTATTGGCTAACGATTCTAAGTTATGATGATATGAATGATTAGCTTTGATATTAGTTCATATTTATTTGTTGGAGAGAGAGTTTATCATTTCTTTATTTTTGATTCTATTCAATTTGCTTGAGGACAAGCAATTGCTCAAGTGTGGGGGAATTTGATAAGTGCTAAAGGCACTTACTTCTTTTAGCTTTATTTTATATTAATTTTACCTTTAATTGAGTTTGATTTATTTTTTCAAGTTTAAAGTTTAGTTCTTTTAGGCATTTTGAGGATAATACATGTCAAGGAGTCAAATGGAATCGAAAAGCATGAGAATCGGGCAAAGGAAATGCATATTTATCCAAAGTTCTGTCTAACATGAGAAGCCACACAGGTATGTGGCCTTCCCGTGTAAGTTGTGGAAAATGGCAGATTGCATGAAGGGTCCACAAGGGAAGCCCACACAGGCATTACTTCTCGTGTCAAAATGACGGACGAATTTTAGCATTACGCAGACTTGATCGCATGAGCTTCAATGCTACTTTTCGTGATCTTACAGGTCTAGAATTAAAAATTGGTCTGCATCAACTTTGTAGAGGACTTCTTCAGCTATGATTCTTATGAATGGCTAAACTCCATATTAAGTTTCTAATGATGAGAAAACTTGGGCCAAAATCAGATTTTGTGTAGTCTATTTCTATTTGGGTCAGTCTCATTATTTGGGTCTTATCTAGAGCTATAGAGGTCTGATTGAGGTGATTCAAAATTCTAAAAATAACTAATCTTCCAGAGATACAATTTTGATGCATAATGTAAGCCTCAATTCGATTTCAGCGATACCCTAAAATATCCTGCAAAGTAAAGAATGGATGGAGACACATATTCAAGCTATGAAAAGCTAAGGACATTACATGGCCGTGGGGTGCCTGTGTAATCCCCATGTCAATTATAAAAATACACTAATTAAAGGAACTTTTACTATTATTTTGGTAGAGTTCCGTCATATTTTTATTTCTAGAGAGAGAAACACTTAGAAACTTCATTTTCCTTTCACTTTTAGGGTTTTAATTGGCATTTCTCAAGGAAGAACATCATCTCCTTCATTGCTTTTAGGGATTGAAGATTGAAGATTTTCATTTCTACTCTCCCATGACTAGTTTGAGATCTTGATAAGCTATTTATATAGCTACAATCTAAGGCAGTGAACCTATCAATGCAAACTAGCACTAATGCCGAGTATCAAGGTCATATTCTCAAGAAAGGATGATCCTAGAACTACTGTAGCATATTATGTTATCTAACCTTAACAAAATCAATGAAGTTACTATTCCAAGACTAGATGCAAGCTAAGTGATTAACTAAATTTCAAACAGTCTGAAAAGATTTCGTGAAACAATCAAGGGAAAAAGCAAACCCAAAGGGACCTAAGCTAGTTGGATTTTAGTGAAGGTAGAGACTATATTGATTACCAATTGTGATTACCCGTGAGCAGACTCTAAATTGTATTGGATTTCCCTCTCAAGAACATCAAATCCCTAAACCTAAGAACTTAAACGATGGAATCTCTTCCTAACGACTGATTTTAGGTTAGCCTTAAGATTAAATCCACTGCTATTAAGAGTTGTTAATTCTTAATCCGGCTAGTCAATTACCCTTATCTCTAAGTGATCATTAACTATTTCTTGTATTCAAATTTTCAATTACTAAATGAACTTCTCAATTACATAAAGCAATCTGAACATCATAATTCACAACGTCTCATGAATAATGTGATTTCTTATTAATAATAAAAGCAAGAAGAAAATAAGCATTGATAATCAAAATCTCATAAACATTAAATGCAATCCAACAACATAGGAACCCCAATGGGTTCAATAGTTCTAGCTACTCATGCTAAAAAGTAACACAAAGTAAGGAACAAATACAGAAAAGCAAATTGAAAACATGTACACCCTTCTTCTTCAAGTAAGATGAACAGCCCTAAATCCCCAAATCTGAATGATGAACCTTAAATTGCCTCTTGAATGCCTCCAAATCCACTATTGATCTTCAATGTGATGCTTAAACCAATGGAATTCATCCTTCAATAGACGAAATATTCTCCCAAAGTTGAATATCAAAGTTTGGAAAAGGGTGGCTCGTGCATGTATGTGAAAAATCAAGTCAGAAAATCAAACCCTAGCAAAATAATTCGATTTTGCCTATATAATTGTCCCAGCACGGCTATATAATTGTCACATGCGGAGTCCAGGCCGTGCTGGACCTCTGAGTCTCAAAAATTAGGTCTTCTTCCTGATCGTGCCCTCGCCGGTGCTGAGCCACCACAGGCCGTGATAGAGGCCGTGGTAGCCTCAGAAACCGTGCCAAAATGACACTTTTAAGGGTCATATGTTGATGGTTCAGCACGGCCACAGTCCAGGCCGTGCTCAACCTTAAAATGGTAGCCCTTGCTTAATTTTAATGGATTCTAGTCCGTATTTGCATGTATCTCCCTCGATTACTGATAATGTCCATCGATGATCACCAGAAACATGAAAAAAACCAAAACACAGGTGATTCTGGCATAAAACAAAATAACTATGCACAAAAATGGAAGTAATTGGGCATATAGACATGTATAAAACAATGCATATCATATCTTCTTCCCCTAATCCTTACTTCTTTATTATAATGTCTAGGAACTAATTTTCTTGCTATTTGGGTTTTGATGAACCATAATTTATTTTTTATGGACTGATTCAAAGTTAATGAAATTAGTCTTTTCCATGAGTTGTGTTATCCCTTTGATTGCTTAATTATCTATTTTAATTGATAAATCGACCTTTTGATCGGGATTTATTTTCATAAACTAATTAGAGATAACTTTTAATGAATTGATCACATCTTAGGGATTAAGGATTGATTGGGATACTAGAGATAGATCTACAAGATCCTTTGGTTCAATAATTCCTTAATCTTAATGCATGACCTAATTAAGTGGGTTTGAGAAGAAATTCCTCTCCCTCCTCTTAGGATTTAAGGGTTTAATCACTTGAGAAATATTTAAACCTATTTTTGTGGAATGCCAACTCAACTTTTGATTTGAATTAATTGTTGTTTACTTCATGAAATACTTAATTTATTAGGGGGATTCACTACCTAAATAGGCTTTATCCTTGATAAGTTTACTAATCCTTTTAATCTTTATTTTCAAGATTATTTTAATTTTAAATATAATTACACCCAAACAATATTTTGATTGTTAAACATTAGTATATAATTAAAGGTAGTACTCACAATTAGGTCCCTAATAGAATGATACTCTTACTTTTCATTATATTACTTGATACGATCGGTGCACTTTACTGTGTGCGGATAGCGCGCATCACAAATACTACTTTAAAGTCCACTATTTGAAGCATCCTTCGGCTGCTGTTCAAATTGAGGATGTTGTGCCGAGTGGCTAGGGTTAGAGGATGAAGCGACCTGTGAGCCTTGTCTTCTAGTTTGGAAGGAAGGAAAGTAGAAGTCAGTCATGGCTATAGATATCTGGTATAGTTCCGAAGATGTGTGAGGTCCAAGACGGTAGGGCAAAGTGTATTTGGGCTAATAGTGACTTCGATATAGAAGTTGAGGTAGTGGGTAAGGACATAGGGTTCAAAAACTAAAGCAGATCAAGAAAGCTCCTGAAAGGGATAATGGGTTGCTAGAGCAGCTGAAGAAGGAAAAAAAGGCAGCTGACATCTAGGAGTTGTTGATGCACTCATCGGATCACAAGAAGGCTCTAATCAATGCCTTGTCCAGCATAAGCATTAGCATAACAGCTATCCCCGAGGAAATTATCAAAAAGGTAATTGACAAAACCACCAGGAGGATCACTTTCTCGGATGAAGACTTACCACTCGATGGGAGAGACCATAACAAGGCTCTTTATATAGCAGCAGAAGTCAAAAGGAAAAGGACCCCATTGTGATGGTAGATGATAGGTCAGCCATCAATGTGTGTCCTTGCATACTCCCTAAATTGTGGATGCCTACGAAAGATCTAAAGCATCATATATGGTGATAAGTGCCTAAGATGAGATAAAGAGAGACATGAAATGAATGTTCTCAGCACTCGAAAAGACGGGTCCTATAGAATCCTGGGTGGAATTCACAGTCTTAGAAATCCCAATAACTTTTACATTGTTATTGGGTAGGCCATGGTTCCATGCCCTAGGAGGAGTGCCTTACCCTGTACATCAAAAGGTCAAGTTCCTTCATGAAGGCGATATAGTGATTGTTAATGCCAAAGGTGGTAAGGTTGTCTCGGTTATCCAGGAAGTTGCACAGGAGTTGGAAGCCCTTACTAGATTGAGGACTGCATGAATCCTAAAGTAGCCAGCATGTTCAAAAAGATGGATTTTATGTTTGGAATGGGACTGGGGTAGAATCAGCAGGGTATTGTAGAGTTGCTAGATTTTAAGGGTCAAATAACTCTGCACGGGCTGGGTTATCATGAGGATGAAAATGAGGGAAAACCAAAGGATAAGACTTTTAAAGACATATTTGTCCAAGAGTATAAGAAGTACTCTAGGGAGCCTGAACCTGTTACCATAGTTAGGACTGAGATGCCGGGATTCAAGATATTCAAAAGTCTGATTGTCGACAGGATGGTTGAGTTGAGCATCAAGGTGGTCCGTGAAAAGATCACCACTAAGTTTGAAGAGTTGAAGCTGGGAGAATTCGCCGCTCTGCCTAAGAAGCTGAACCAGCAAGAGCTAGCTACCCTAATAGAAAGACAAATTGTTGACGATGATGATGTTTCTTTTCTTTCAAAGATCAATGATATGAACGATAATCTTGCTTACTTGTGCAATGTTCTTTCTAATCGTAGTATACATTTTGATAATCATGACATGTGCATGTTTGACATCAATTCCATACAAATTGACTCATTTAATTTATGCACAAATGAAAATCCAAGGTACATTACGATAACTCATGATATAACTCTTTAGGAGAGAAGAGAACAAGAAAAAATAATAAAAAAAGGAAAAGAAGTATTTGCTTGGTCTTACGATGACATGCGAGGATTAGATAGAAAGATAGTGAAGCACCACATCCCAACCTATCCGCACATTAAGCTAATCAAGTAGAAAATGAGAAGGCTAAGGCTAGAATGGGCAGAGAAGATTCAAGAAGAAGTTGTTAAATAAGTAAAAGCTAATTTCCTCGATGTAGTTGAGTATCCTAAATGGTTGGCGAACATCGTCCTAGTCCTAAAGAAGGATGGTAAAGTAAGAATGTGTGTGGATTATCAGGAAATAAACAAGGCATGCTCTAAGGATGATTTTCCTCTTCCATACATAGACGTCATAGCTGACAATGCAGCTTCGAGTACTATGTACTCTTTCATTGATGGTTTCTCCAGATATAACCAGATCATGATGGCAGTAGTAGACAAGCTGAAGGCTTCATTCATCATCGAGTAAGGGATATACTGCTATAATCTTATGCCCGTTGGACTAAAAAATGTGGGGGAAACTTATCAGAGACCAGCCACTACCTTATTTCATGACATGATGCATAAGGAGGTGGAGGTATATGTGGATGACATGATGGTAAAGTCTGAAACAAGGGAAGGACACATTTAGGTTCTTGATAAGTTCTTAGGATGAGTAGAAAGGTATAACTTACGGCTCAATCTGAAAAAGAGTGTATTCAGGGTAACATCAGGAAAGCTGTTGGGGCATATAGTGAGTCAATAAGGAATAGAGATTGATCCAGATAAGGTAGAGGCTATTCAAAAGATGCTAGTGCCAAAGACAAAGAAGGAAGTTAGAGGATTTATAGGATGTTTGCAGTACATCAATAGGTTCATTTCTAAGCTCATAATAGTTTATGATCCTAGTTTCAAACCCGTTGTATAGGATGAACACTGTCAGAAAGCCTTTGACAACATTAAAGAGCATCTAATGAAGCCACTGGTACTGAAGCAGCCGAAGGATGAAAAATTGTTAATTCTATACTTAGCCTTGGAAGAGGAAGCCATAGGGGCAGTGTGGCACACTGTAGGCCAAATGACATAGAGCATGCAGTCTATTATCTTAGTAAGAAGTTGATGCCTCATGAATCAAAATATAACCTCATGGAAAAGACGTGTCTAGCCATGATATGGGCTACAAGAAAGTTGAGGCATTATTTCCAATCTTACAAGGTGTATGCAATTTCAAAAATAGACCCGCTGAAATACTTGTTCAAAGCTCTGTCTCTTACGGCATAGTTGGCTAGATGGTTAGTACTTCTGAAAGAGTTTAACATCGAGTACGTCACTAAGAAGGTGGTCAAAGGTAGGGTTATAGCAAGAGCAAGATAGTTGATGGTCTACAGGGACTCCATGCTAGTGATCCAACAAGTCATTGATGAATAGGATGTGAAAGAGGAAAGATTGAAACCATATGTAAATTACCTCAAGACTTTGGTTTCCAAATGTTCGTTTATTCATTTTCCGCAAGAAGAGAATTAGATGGCGCATGCGCTAGCTACCCTGTGGTCAATGTGGGACAACACCTTGCAACTTTCGATGAAGTTGTTTTTGTTTATAATTCAATTCAAACAGGCTATTGTCCCTAAGTCAATCTCTCGTATCGGCCAGCTATCTTATGACGGGAGACACAACAAATAAGTATGAAGCCTTTAAGAGCCCAAACATCAAACAGAGGTGGCTTGCTTTTTTTTCTTCTATCTATTCTATTCTGAAAGTCTAGATGTTTTTGTCACGACACTCTTTTTTTTCTTAGCCTTGAACCTAAAGTCTTGAGCCTAGTGGACCCATATTAGTAGAAATCTCATTTTTCACTCTCCTATGAGCAAATGAATTAGTGCTTGCCCTTGTCTTCGTTCACTTTTGAGCTCATCAAAGGGGGCTTAACCCAATAAAGAGTAGTTTAAAAAGAGTGGTGGATTCCCCAAATTCTTAAACCTCAACAGAAACATCTGTTGCCCTGGTGTCCACTTCCTGCCCTCATCGGATCGCTTCTCTAGGCCAGGTTGTTACTTGCCCACCAGCTTCTGCCTGGTTCGTCCTTGAACCACACATCTACTAGAGGGGTCCTGCTCTGATACCATTTGTAAAGAACTAGAACTAGATCAGGTGAGATATTGTCCGCTTTGGCCCCCCACTAGCCTCATGGTTGCTAATACATGCTAGAAGTTATATAAGCCAAAAAGGAGTATTGTACAGAAGAATGGCTATAGGTGTCCAACTTTGTTGCATTACTAAAGCGAAAGCACAAGTAGTGATGGAAGAAATGCGCAAAGGAGTATGCGAGCCTCATATGAATAGCATGGTGTTGACTAGGAAGATCAAGCGTCAAGGCACCTACTAGTTAACATTGAAAAAGGATTGTATAGCTTTAGTAAGGAGATGCTGTAAGTGCTAGCTTTACAATGACCTCGGTCATGTATCTCCGACTGAGCTACATAACTTAACATCACCATGCCTTTTTGCAGCCTAGGGAATTGACATCATCAGAGAAATAAAACCTCCTTCAAATAGGCATAGATATATAGTAGTGGCGATCAACTATTTCTCCAAATGGGTCGAGCCTAAGTTGTTCACTACTGGGAGGTAACACAAATGGCAAGGTTTATAGAAAGAAATATGATCTGCAGATATAGAGTCCCGCAACATGTTGTGAGAGATAATGGGGTGTAGTTCATGGGCGAAATGTCAGACTTGTTAGCAGAATACAAGATCGAACATCATAGGTCTTCTCCATACAAACCTCAAGCAAATAGAGCAGTAGAAGCAGCTAACAAGAACCTAAAGTAAATTCTCTTGAAGGTGGTTTAGAATCACAAGGGTTGCTCATTTTAGTTTCCCTTTACACTTTGGGAATATCGAATGACTAAGCAATCATTGACTAGGCAGACTCTGTACTCTTTAGTTTATAAGACTGAAGCGGTCTTGCCATTCGATTTGGAGTTGAAGTCTTTGATAGTGGTGTTGGAGGCAGAAATACTTGAGCACCAATGGGTTGAGAAAAGATACTAATAGCTGGCTCTAGTTTATGAAAGAAAGATGAAAGCCCTATATTATGTGCAGTTGTATTAAAAATGGATAGCCAGGGCATTCAATAAGAAAGTGAACCATGAAAGATTAGAACTGGAGATTTGGTGTTCAATCCAAGAGGGAAGTTCAAGCCTGAAAATCCTGCTTAAAGGTGCCGCTAAGATATCAGATCTGGAAGGAAATAAGTTTTTTGAGCCAATCAACATGGATCATCTCAAGAAATACTATGTATAAAAAATAAAATATAATAGAAAAGATAGCTTGCTAATTGGAAAACCCAAAAGGGTTGGTCAAGCAAAAGTTAGGGCAATGAGAGAGAATAATCAGTTAGAAAATCTGAAAAGACTGACTGATGACAGGAGTTGTATTATGAGAAATCAAAATGTATCCATTTAGGCCTCCATTAAATGAATAAAATTGAGTGGGATTCTTATCAAGCAAATATGTGTTTGTTTATTACCTTACACGCTAACTAAAAGAAAAACTAAGCTAAAGTACTAAGCAAAATGAATAAGATCTAAAAAGAAACGTGTTTATCATTTTCTTCTCTTTGCATTTGCATCCACGTCTTTAGAATCAACAGCTAGCTCTCAGATCCTCTTAAACCTTGCAAATCTAGGAAAAGTGATAATCTGAAGCTCGACCAGAGCCTTATAATTATCATCTGTGGTCAGATCGCCTTCGAAGTCAAGATTGCGCTCTATGTCTTAGCAAGGCTAAACTCTCTCCATCTTGTCTAGGAAATCCTGTCTGAGTAGGAAACTTGCAAATTCAGGTAGGAATTCTAAGATCCGTTGCTTCTGCCTGTACTGAGGGCAAAGCCTTGAGGGTGGGTAGAAAGTGGATGGCCATAATCCAGGTAAAGGCATACAGCTGTCGTATACCTTAAGTGTGATGTGCTTGATTCTCCACGAGGGACAGGACCAGCGAATAAGTGTATCTAGGATGCCCTTCATCCAAGAAATCCAGCCATCATGGTCCCACAGGGTAACCACCAATCAAACTTGCACGTGTGTCAGCACCTATTTTCTAAATTTAGATATTGAGGGAATTATGAAAAACCATATGATGAAAGTTACTACCTTCTCGAGTCTCGAGAGATGAAGGACGAGCGAATCTAAGGTTAGGGTTGAGGTTAATCCAACCAAAATTACCTTTTCAAATATCAATTTGGAGTTAATTGTCAAGAAAAATAAAGTTTGAGGGTCAAAACGATGGATTTTGCAAGTTCAGGGACTTAATTGCGAACTTTTTTTAAACTTTCCATGTATAGAGCTGACGTGCTCTACATAGTGCCGATTTAGGTTTCCCCATTTCGACATTATTTTTCTTACACTTTTACATCCAGATACAGATTCTAAAAGGTATTTGACGATAATCATGGATTTTAATGATATTTATTTATTTTTCAAGGATTTAATATTAGATGTTTATCGATTCTTTTTTTAAAAAGTTGAAATTTATTTATTCCTCTAGGGTTTTCTTAAAATCCCTATCTCCATAAATAGAAAGTGATGCCTAGGGTTAGGGCTAAAAATAACAAGAAGAGAGAGAACAACAAAGAGCTAATAGAAGGCAATATCGATTAGAGCACTAGGAATTGAAAAAGAAGAAATTATGTTCATTACTGAGCAGAAGGGTTTTTGGTCACTAAGAAAGAGGGCCACTAAGAAAGAACTAAGACTTGAAAACTCTTTTGAAGATGACAGAAGCTTTCCCAATACCTCATCCAGCACTAGATTCCTAACCCATCTTCGACTCAACCGCTTCTTCATCTCTTGAGACTCACAAAATAATCAACTACGGTAACAACCTGAGGGTTCCCCCAACATTCATCCATTATCATCAACATCACTCTAAACTGGTTTTCTTGTTCTGTAATATTTTTTAAAAACATGATTAGGGTTATATTACTATCTAATTTTCATGATTAATGTAATTAGATTAGGATTTCCTATGAATTTACATGTTACTGAATCATTAGGTTTTAGAATATGATAATAAGAACATTAAGGTTTTGAATCTATTAATATGTCAGCATTAGTGTTTTGAATCTGATCAATTACATGATTAGGATTATATGATTAGATTTTCCTTTTCTTTATGATTTGGTAATGAAATTAGTTTATTAGAGTTACATGATTGTCCACTGTGCTTTCAGTTTTTTCAGGGTTTGTATAATATTTAGAGTCTCTAGCTCAATCTAATGCTATTTATTATTTTATTTTATTTTTATTTTATTCCTTTAATATTTTAATCATTTTTTACCTTCTGTGCATGTTAAAATCGGCTCTGGGACGTGAGGATTACAAACAAAATCGTACAAATCAGCCTAATGATCCAAAGCGGATAAGCTTAGTGCAGAGCTATTTAGCTCTGCGTTAAGCTGATCGGCTCTATGCTTATAGTCGATCAGCTACTTTACCATAATTTTAGGTGTTTTGTAAGTTTTTAATGAACTTTTGTTGATTTTGTGTACTGTAGCTAGGCTTTACGGCTTTTTTTTTATAATTTTAGTTGTAGGCTGGGGTATAACAGTTAGATTTATATTTCTGCACTTTATTTTTGTTTATTTCTTGGTTTAATGTATGTTAAATAATTATAACTACAATACTGAATTAAAATAAGACTTTAGGTTAAAATCGGACCCAACATGAAAACTTAGTCCATTAGGCTAATCAATATTGATCGGGCTTAAATTCTAAAATCAAAATAGAGTTAGTGGATTTTACCATGTTTTAGTTAGGATTTGGCTATATTGGAATGAGGTTCACACACAATGGGCCTTATCATAATAAGTAGTCCATTTAGGATTAAAGGCTTGGTAAGATATAACTTGTAATTGGGTTAAACTATGAAAGGCTTGTAAATAATTAACTAGTAAGCTAGATTAACAACTTTAATATGGGCAGAATTTAATAAAAATGGGCTAGACCTAAGTAAATTATATGTGTTATTTGGTGTGCCTATGTATGAACTGTTGTGTTTATAGGGAATAATTTTTAAACAATAAAATTAAAGACTAATATACACAAATAAGAAGGTTGCCTTCTGGATCCATCTCTAGATTTGTGGCGTAAGCTTCCTTATGGAATCTGAAAAACACCACTTATTAGTAAAAGTGTCCCGGTGATTACTCAAGTGACGACTCCCATCCCTGTGCTAGTCTTAGTGACTATTTAGCGTGTAGCCAATTAGGTTGAAAAGCCTTACAGTGTCGTTGTCGCTACAGAAACTTAAGTGTGCGCTTGAAACCGCCACCCACAAGGTGCTTCGACTCATTTGTGTCAATTTTCCTCGGAATGGTTAGTATTTGGAGCTTTTTATGCAACCAAATATGCAAAATAAAATAAAAAAGAAAAGATGAACAAGAAAAGAAAGCTAAGTTGAAAACTCAAAAGGGCAACTTTGGCAAAAGTTAAGACAAAAGCATGCTAAGTTGAAAACTCAAAAGGGCTGCTTAGGCAAAAGTTAAGGCAAAAATAATAAAGGAAAAAGAGATTTGGTTGTATAACTATAAGAGAATAAGGCTGCCTACAAACCATTGATGGTTTTGTACGCGTCTCACCCAATGATGGTTCCCTTTCATGTTTCTCTCTATTATTCATGTCTTTTTTGTTTTTATTAATTTTAATTTGGGTTTGTGAAGTTTGCATGCACCCATTTCTTAATTCAATACAATGGTCCTCTTGTTTACTTAATCTTTTATCTATTTTCTCTATTGTCTTTATTTCATTTTAATCAAGACAAAGGGGGAGAAAATATTGAGTTTGAATTAAGGGGAGAGACATTGAGATTTTGATTTTTTTAGTAACTAAGCAAGGGGAAGGAAAACACCTTCGAATACTTACTCTTTGTGCTTAGTTTATTTCCTTTACTTAATCTTTTATCTCCTGAACCCAATCTGTTTGTCAAAATAAAATGGAGGAGATTGTTAGCCTAGATATCTTTTAAACTAGGTTAAAGTCTCTAATTTTATTTTGACTCTCAATTTGAGTATATTACTAATTATTTATTGAGTGATGTTCTTTGATAAAAATGATTACTTAGAATTACCCTTAAAGAAAGTCTACCTCGTTATTCGCAACCGCACCATAGTCATAGCGACTACGAATAAAAGCCTCAGCTAGGCATAGAGAATTTTTAAAATTCATGACCACGTCCTTAGACAGTGTGACCATGAAAAGTGAAAATTTTAAGACAGTAGGTTCTAATGATCTATTGTTCAAAATTGGGACTGCTATCCACAACGGCGTGACCACAATTTTCACACCTTCTCAAGACCGTTCCAAACGCCAACTGAAATTTCTGAAGCATCTCATCACCGTTTCACACCTCAAATAGCTATTAGAGAATCTTAAAAATTACGACCGCGAAGAAAGAAGCATGACCGCTGATAAGTGCTAAAAGCACCTAAGCTTTATTTTATATTGATTTTACACCTTCAAAATGAGTTTGATTTGTTTCTTTACTTGTTTTTCAGTTCTTTAGGCAATCTAAGGATAATCCAAGTCAATGAGAAAAATGGAATCGAAAAGCTTGAGAATCGAGCAAAGAGCATACATATAAGTCAAGTTGTAGTGTACACACATGCATGACATACGAAGCTGCACCCCCGTACCATAATAAGGAATTGAATCTGAAGTAGGCAGAAACTCAGTAGGCTCACAAGGGAGGCCACATCTTCGTTTCACTCCCATATGAATCATTTATAGAACTAACAAATTTAGGCAAAAACTTGGCAGACTCACATGGGAAGCCCACACCCCTATGTGGCCCTGTATGGATCCTGCACAATATAGGAAAAAAAGGAGCACTAATTCTTTTGCTATTTGGGTGTTGATGAACCCTAACCCTTATTGTATGGATTTATTCAAGTTTTATGCAATAGAGTTGTCTTATTCCTTTTATTTGCTTATTGTTTATCTCAATTGACAAATCGATGTATTGATTTGATATTATTTTAAGGCAGTAGGTTCTGATGATCTATTATTCAAAATTAGGACTACTACCACAAAGGCGTGACCATAATTTTGTATTGATTTACACCTCCAAACGAGTTTGATTTATTTCTTTAGCTTTTTTTTCAGTTCTTTAGGCAATCTAAGGATAATCCATCTCAATGAGAAAAACGGAATCAAAAAGCTTGAAAATTGAGCAAAGAGCATACATATAAGTCAAGTTATAGTGTACACACAGGCATGACATAGGAAGCTACACCCTCATGCCACAATAAGGAACTGAATCTGAAGTAGGCAGAAACTCAATAGACTCACACGGGGAGGCCATATCACCGTTTCACTCCCATATGAATCATTTATGGAATTGACAATTTTAGGCAAAAACTTAGCAGACTCACATGGGAAGCCCACACCCCTGTGTGGCCCCCGTGTGGATCCTGCACAATATAGGCAAAAAAAAAGAGCACTAATTCTTTTGCTATTTGGGTGTTGATGAACCCTAACCCTTATTTTATGGATTAATTCAAGTTTTATGCAATAGATTTGTCTTTTTCCTTTTATTTGCTTATTATTTATCTCAATTGATAAATCGACGTATTGATTGGATATTATTTTAAGGCAGTAGGTTCTGATGATCTATTGTTCAAAATTAGGACTACTACCACAAAGGAGTGACCATAATTTTCACACCTTCTCAAGACTGTTGCAAACGCCAACTGACATTTCTGAAGCATCTAATCACCGTTTCACACCTCAAATAGCTATTGGAGAATCTTAAGAATCGCGACCGCGAAGAAAGAAGCATGACCGCTGATAAATGCTAAAAGAACTTACTATTAAGCTTTATTTTGTATTGATTTACACCTCCAAACGAGTTTGATTTGTTTCTTTAGCTTGTTTTTCAGTTCTTTAGGCAATCTAAGGATAATCCATTTCAATGAGAAAAACGGAATCGAAAAGCTTGAAAATCAAGCAAAGAGCATACATATAAGTCAAGTTGTAGTGTACACACAGGCATGACATAGGAAACTGCACCCTCGTGCCATAATAAGGAACTAAATCTGAAGTAGGCAGAAACTCAGTAGACTCACACGGGGAGGCCACATCACTATTTCACTCCCATATGAATCATTTATAGAACTGACAATTTTAGGCAAAGACTTGGCAGACTCACAAGGAAGCCCACACCCTTGTGTAGATCCTGCACAATATAGGTAAAAAAGGAGCACTAATTCTTTTGCTATTTGGATGTTGATGAACCCTAACCTTTATTGTACAGATTTATTCAAGTTTTATACAATAGAGTTATCTTATTCCTTTTATTTGCTTATTGTTTATCTCAATTGATAAATCGACGTATTGATTGGATATTATTTTCATAAATTGATTAGAGATAACTATTTATGAATTGTTCACTCTTAGGAATAGAGAATTGATTAGGATACTAAAGATAGATCTATAAGATTCTTTGGCATAAAAGTTCCCTAGACTTAATGCATGATCTAAGTGAGTGGGTTTTAGAAGAGATTCCTTGCCCTCTTCTTAGGAATTAAGAGTTTAATCATTTGAGAAAGGTTTTTATCTAATATTTTTTAGGAATGTCAATTCAATTCTTGGGTTGGATTTAAGGCCTAGTGTAATTTAAATCCTAAATTTTAACATCTTTTTAGTTTCAAGCATGACTTTTTTAATTTTGGCAATTTAGACACTGAACTTTTATACTTTTGCAATTCGAATCAGCGATGCTTTTTTCGGTGTATTACAGCCTACATGTTTGGCTAAGCTCCTACTCTAAAACAAGGGGTTTTTAAAATGGATGTTGAAATTACAACTTTCTCTACTTTAAAACACTACACTCCTCCACTTCTAGATCCTTAACTAGCATCATCTTTGCTCTTCACATACACATCATCACCTACCTCATCATACACCACTTTCCTATAACAAACCCTAGATTATCATACACCACTTTTCTATAACAAACTCGCTTTTTTACTTTTATCACTGTTACTATTTTGCTCCCCTTTTGTCATAGTCTTTGATGCCGTTGCTCTTGTTATTATCACTTTCTTCTCTTTCTCTTTCTATTTCCTTTCACTGCTTTTCCTTTTCTTTGTCTGCAATTGATCGACTGATATAGTAAAAAATGAAACCTTGATATTCAGAACTTTTAAAGACATTTTTTATTTTGAATTTCTTATAGATTCATTTTCTTTCTAGGTATTTAAATATTCAATCCTTCTCAAATCTCTTCGGCATTTTGAGGAATCCTAGACTAAATCCTTAATAGGTTCTTTGATTTGGAAATAGGCTTATGCATGGTGGCAATTTGGTCAAGTTTAAGCTATAATCGGGAAGGGGGGATCAATGGGAAGTTGAGTTTGAGGAGTGAGAGAACTTGAGCATTTGGATTTGATTGTAAGGGATTGAAAGAGCTATTTTGGAGTATCTATTGCCATTATTAGAATGTATAATTTGAGATTCTTTCTACTAGGATTTTGTAGAGAGAAAAATAGAGAAGAGAGTAAGAAAATAGATTCTCAATTTCACGTTTGGGCCTAATTTCAACATTCATTTTGAAAATGCACTGTTTTGGCATGCTATTACCTGACACGGACGTAGCATATCACTTATAGCCATGCATGAGCTTAGCCTGATACCTTGATTTAATTGCTATTTGGTTCATGAAGTGTATAAATTGTTAGGGGGATTAAACACCTAAATAGACTTTTCCATTGATAAATCAATTATTTTTAATTCTTGTTTTCCATTTAGTTAACTTTTTAATTTCACCAATTCAAACAACATTCTGTTTACTAAACATTAGTCAAAATCTGAAAATAGTATTCATATTTAGGTCTCCAATGGAACAATACTTGTACTCATTACTTTATTACTTGATACAATCGATGCACTTTGTTGCATCCGGATAGCGCACATCAAGTTTTTGGTGCCATTTCCAAGGACTTTCTATCGCGATATTATTAGTAATTCAAAAGCTATTGATTTACTCTTTTTTTTATTTGATTATCCTTATTGTGCTCGTGGTTTTTGTTTTCTACTTGTACATTGATCTATGCATGACCCGAACTAGTTCTACGAATCTACTCGGGTATAACCCTGAGTTGGAAAGGAATTTGAGGAAGCAGCGAAAGGAAAAAAGAGAATGAATTTTTGCAAAACAGTGGTAGGTTTACAAGATCAAAATTAGGGGAGCATTGAGGATTTAAATTCGGGAGAAAACCGGTTAAGAATGGCGACTCCACCTAGGGATAAAACTATGCAAGAGTATGTACGCCTAACTCTAAATAAGGCTACCTGGAGTATTATTAGACTGAATGTAGCAACAAACAACTTCAGGATTAAGCCCAACACTATTCACATAGTGCAAAGTAATTGCATATTTGATCGTTTGCCAAATGAGGATCCGAACACTCCTTTGGATGATTTTCTTGAGATTTGTAATACCTTCAAGATTACTTGGGTATCGGATGACGCTATCAAGTTAAGACTATTCCTATTCTCATTGAGGGATAAGCCAAAGAAGTGGTTGAAGTCGTTTCCAGCTAGAACATTTACGGCTTGGAATTAGTTGGTCGAGAAATTTTTAGAGAGATACTTTATATCTTCCAAGACAGCTAAGTTGAGAAATGATATAGCAGGATTTCTTCAATAGGAGAATGAAACTTTCTGTGATTGTTGGGAATAGTTTAAGGATTTATTGAGGAGCCGTCCACATCATGATCTACACCTATAGCTACAAATTTAGATATTCTTTGACGGATGAATTACGCAAGTAAATAATCTATTAATGCAACAGTAGATGGATCACTAAATAATAAGACTTTATAGCAAGCTATATCTTATTGAGAATATGGAAGTCACAAACTATCAATGGGAAAATCCAAAAGAGCAATTTAGAGTCAAAGGTATGGGATCCATGCAATAGACCCTAAGGTAGCTATAAGTGCATAATTAGAGGCCATGAGAAAGAAGATGGATGCTTTGATTATGTCTTCATCTGGAAGACAAGCATAGATTATGACTTGTGATTAGTTTGGGGATGGTCATCAAAGTTAAGATTGCCAAAATGGTGATACTTTTGCTAAGCTGGAATAAGTTGATTACGTGGGTAATGCTTTAAGGCAATAGAACAACCTTTACAACAATAATTATAATCCAGGGTGGAGAAATCATCTGAATTTCTCTTGAAGGAATTAGAATTGGCAGAGACCTCTACCACTAGGATTTCAATAGTAGAATCAACAGCAGGCTCCTCTTAAAAGGAGTAATTTATAGGAGATGATGGAGATATTCATCTCAGCTTCTGAAACTCGGTTTTAATCTACAGAAACCAGCAAGCTTCGATTTATAACTTGGAGAATCAAGTGGGGAAGATAAGTGAAAGGCCCTAAAAGAGCTTGCCTAGTAACACAGAGACAAATCTTAAGGAGCGGCTCAAGGCTATTACCTTAAGAAGTGGTAAGGAATTAGGAGCAAAAGTGAATGAAGTAGATGAGAGATCTAATACTGTTGAAAAGGTAGTTAGGGAATAAAAGAGTGAAGAGGCCAAAGTAGAAGATAAAGTACGAGCAACACCAAAGTCTATCCTTATTATGAAGGAATTAGATGCAAAGTTTGGTAAGTTTCTTAAACTTGTTAAGCAATTGCAAATTAACATACCTTTTGTGGAAGCTTTATCACAGATGCCCAAGTATGCTAAGTTCTTAAAGGAACTCCTCTTTAACAAGAGGAAGCTAGAGGAAGTGCCAATGTGCAATTTTCAAAGAAGATCTCAATGATTATTCAAAGGAGATCACCAAAGAAGCTTTATTAGTAATTTGAATATTGATAGTGCATTGGATGATTTAGGGGCTAGCATTAGTGTTATGCCCTATAAACTATTCAAGAAACTAGGACTAGGAGAACCTAAACCAACACTTATGAGTGTTCAGCTAGTTGATAAATCTATTATATACCCTAGGGGTATCATTGAAGATGTGTTGGTTAAGGCTCAAGTGCTTCTTTATCATTAATATGGATGAGAAATTTGATGTTCACCTTATCCTTAGTAGACCCTTTCTTTCTACAGCTAGAGCCATTATTGATGTTCATGATGGTAAGCTCATTCTTAGGGTAGAGGATGAACAAGTGATTTGTCAAACCCCAATGCCATGAAACACCCACTTGCACTTGATGATATATATTCTAGTGATGATATGATAAAGCTTGAAACTGTCAATTTTATTTCATCTGTTGTTGCTAAAGATCCTCTTGAGTTGTGACTTGTGTAGGAAGAGAAAAAATTAAGAACATCAGAAGCTATTGAACAGTTATTCTATCTAGAGGCTGGAAAATTAATTAAGAAGCAGGTATTTGAGTCTACTAAGATGCCCAAGGAAGAAAGAATGAAGTCTCTTATTAAAGACCCACCAACTTTAAAGCTTAAGCAGTTCCCATCTCATTTAGAATATGCATTTTTGGTAGAGATGATTAAGCTCCTTGATGCGGGTTGATGGAGATGGTGGTATGAAGGATTGAGCCTCCACTTTGCTTTGAAATTTGAGTTGGACTTTTATTTTCTATTTTTTATTTTATTTTTGGATACTATACTTAACTAGGATATTTGTCTTTTTTTATTTTTGGTCTTTTTATTCTCTTTTATTATTGCATGATTATATATCGCTATAACCTTGACTTTTGCCTCTTAGCTTTTTGATATGTAAGCAGATATGAAATGAATTACTTGGATTATGGACCCAAAAGGAAATCAATCTATTTAGAGTAGTACCCTTCTTCCTTTTTTTTTATATGGTGTATGCCAAACACATTTGGGAAAATGTCTCGATTAGTTGTGGGGGAAGGGTATAGTCATTCTTTTGTCTGTTAACAACCAATTCTCCTTCATAAGTTTATTGAATTGAATTAATTACTTGTTATATTTTTTCTTTCTCAGATTTATAAGTTCAAAATAATGATTATGTTGGTTATTTGTTGAATCGGATCTAGTTGAATTAGCTTTATCTTATGAATCGAACTTGGTTTCCATGCTAAGGTTTTTGATAGATAGTTGTCGCCTAATTTTATATCTTGAGACTTTAGTTATGTTTATGAGCTTTTTCTTTAATTTCTCTTGGTTTCTTTGAAGTAGACATATTTAATACCCCTAAGTGCTTACTTCTTCTTTTGTGATTTCTAGAAAAAAAAAACAATACAATACTAAGAGGATTTTGCTCTATTCCACTATTCTCCAATCTCCAAAATAACATAAAAATTTAAGGGAGCCCGAGGATATGAATAGTTCTTCAAAATTGTGAGTCTAGTTGAGTAACCAGGGGTCGCATCAACAATGTTACAGTCGCGTCAAAAAGGCTAGAATGACACTTTCAACATGTTTAAATCTTTGAAGAAAAATAAGTAATTGAGTTTCATAGGAATTTCTTTTGTTTTTAGGGAAAAATTCTTATTTCTACTTTATTCAAAGCCTTGAGTTGTATGGAATGAATGATCATTTCCATAACTTTAAACGTCAAGTCATTGATTTTCTTTACTTCCTATCATGAGATCATTCTAGTTTTAGTATCTTGTTTGAGGATCCATTCCTGGCTAATGATTCTAGGTTGTGGTGATTATGTATAATTAACTTCTAAATATTTGATATCTATTTGTTGGAGAGACAAATTTTTATTTCTTGTTTTTGGTTTTATTCAATTTGTTTGAGGACAAACAATTATTCAAGTGTGGGGTAATTTGATAAGTGCTAAAAGCACTTATTATTAAGCTTTATTTTATATTGATTTACACCTCTAATTGAGTTTTATTTGTTTATTTAGCTTATCCTTCAATTCTTTTAGGCAATCTAAGGATAATCCATATCGAGGAGAAAAACAGAATCGAAAAGCTTAAGAATCGAGCAAAGAGCATATATATAAGTCAAGTTATAGTGTTCACAAGGGCATGACACAGGAACCTACACCCCCATACCATAACAAGAAAGTTAATTTGAAGTAGGCAAAAACTCAACGCACTCACATAGGGAGGCCATACCGCCATGTCCTCTCCCGTGTGAGTCATTCATGGAATGGAAAATCTTGGGCAGAAACTCGACAGACTGACACGGGAAGCCCACACCGTCATATGGCCCCCATATGGATCCTACACAATATAGTTAGAAAGTGGTAGAAATCTTGGAATTCCATATAGGAAACTTACATCCCCATATGACCTAGTCGTCAATTCGTGTTATGTAATTGATTTCACGCCACGCTTTCTATGTGTGCCCATATAGTCCACATGTGGCTCTATTTTCACTTTAGTATTTAAGGATTTTGGATTTTATTTTTAAATAATTTCAACTTTTACAATACTTTTAAAGCGAGAATACTTTAGCAATTCAATTTCTTTCGATTTTTAGGGTTTTATTTATGATTATTCAAGGAAGAAACATCAAATCTTACCTTTGTCTTCAAGATTTGAAGCATCAAGTTGGAGGATTTTCATTGCTTTTCATCCATGAATAGTTTATGATCTTCTTTCCCTATTTCTTCTTTCTTATTTGCAATGTGTAGGAACTAATTCTTTTGCTATTTTGGTGTTGATGAACTTTAACCCTTTTTTTATGGATTTATTCAAGTTTTCTGTAATAGATCTTCCTTTGAGTTGTCATATTCCTTTTATTTGCTTATTATTTATTTCAATTGATAAATCGACATATTGATTGGATATTATTTTCATGAATTGATTAGAGATAACTATTTATGAATTATTCACTCTTAGAAATAGAGAATTGATTGGAATTTTAGAAATAGATCTACAGAATTCTTTAACGTAAAACTTTTCTAGACTTAATGTATGATCTAAGTGAGTGTGTTTGAGAAGAGATTCTTTGCCCTCCTCTAAGGAATTAGAGATTTATTCACTTAAGAAAGGTTTTTAACTAAAATCTGAGGAATGCCAATTCAATTCTTGAGTTTGATTTAAGTGCTATTTGATTTATGAAGTATATAAATTGTTAAGGAGATTCAAAAACCTAAATAGACTTCTTTCTTTGATAAATAAATTATGTTTAATTCTTATTTCTATTTAGTTAACTTTTTAATTTTACCAATTAAAATAATATTTTGTCTACTAAACATTCATCGAAAGTTTGAAAATAATATTCATAATTAGGTCTCCAATGGAACGATACTTGTACTCATTACTTTATTACTTGATACAATCAGTGTACTTTGCCATGTGCAGATAGTGCGCATCAACCGCGATCTGCATTCTGATATTGCATTTAATGCACTGTGTTAAAGCAAAAAGTGGGAGTTGTTAACCATTCTTTAAGTAACGGCTCTTTAAGGTTCTAAGGTATAAATACCACCTAAATGGCCTTTAAATAGTTTATCAACAACCTCCTTGTGCATACATTTATTAAGTTTCAATTTCTCATCTTCTTACAATAAATTTCTTGTAATCAAAGTGATTTTGATTGTTGTAAGAGCTGTAATTGTTCTTGTTTAGGTTTAGGTTTGAGAGTTAGCTCAGATAAAATTCTTGCGAAGGTTGTGTGTTAGCCATAAACACAATTTGTAAAGTTTGGTGTGAGCCAAAACACTAAGTTAGGACTGAGCTTGGTAAAACTTTATTATATTTGTAAAAGTGTGCAGTGAAATATTCAATTAAAAATTGGAGAGTTAGCATAGGATTAGTTAATACCTGAATCACTATAAATCCTTATGTTGATTTTTCTCCTTTTCTATCTCTTATCTTCTTATTAAGATTTTAATTTATCATCATTCTCTGCTTCACCAATTCAGCCTCCCTTCTTTGTTCATCAAGGGCAAACAAAGGTAGCACAAAATAGTTGGTGAAACTAAATATTGTTCTTATCATATAGTTTTTAGAATTATCTGTATTTTGTATTTATTTTAGCATTTCAATATTTTATGAAACTTATTTTCATAGAGCCTTGAATTAGAGTGTTTAGCTCTATATATTTGTATTGTTTTGAATTACTTTCTATAATAATTTCGCTACAAGTTCTTTGAGAGATCAAACTCAATGATATTTTTATTATTTTATTATTATTCGGTTCGTGTACTTTCGAGTACCAACTTTAAGACATCATCAAGCTTCCATTTAATTGTATTTATCACAAATAATGATAATGACTTAAATGTATTTTATAATATTAAAATTAAAATGTCTAATTTTATAATTTCTTAAAGTAGAATAGTTGATTACAGAAAATGTTTGTTATTCTTTACCTTATCAACTTATATTTTATCTTATATAATTTTTTAAATTATTAGTATACAATTCTTTTTATTAAATTAATATAGTTTTAAAATATATGTGAATTTTGATTTTTAATAATATTTTAAATTTATGTATTATTTATTATAAAAAAATCTGTATAAATTTTAAAATTATAAATATATTCATTTATATATAAACGTATTATAATACATGATTTTTGTTATTATCTAGAAATGCTTATTAAAATATGTATATTATTTTATCTTTAAGTGGTAATCACACACATTTAATGAGATAAAATACTATTATTAAATACATAAAAATTCGTAAAAAATTTATACACAGAAAATTCTTTTAGTTGAAATATACATCCTCCTATATACACAAGTCAATAAATAATTAATATATATATATATATATATATATATATATATATATATATATATATATATGAAATTTAAACAAAAGGATCATGTCCGATATTCTGTGTAGTGCTACCCCTATCTACACATGTGTCATCCTAACTTCCTCAGTATAAAGAAAGAGTGACAATCTTGGAGAGCGGTTGACAGAGATGGATGCTTGGAAAAAGGTAGGCTGAGGATATCACAGTTTGAGACATGTGTGCGTGATTTTCTTCACATGGGTTGTCTGGATAATCAGAGAAGTCAATTATTTAGGATTAAGAATGGTAAATATAGTACAATCAAATTTTGTGGCTGGGATCTCTTAGGCAAGTAGAGCATGTCTGGATCCCTCAGCTACAAGAGGATAAAATAATGATAATAAAATTATAAATTAAAGAAAAAGATAAAAAAAAATTTATAATTTTAATTTATGGCAATTCTTATATATCTGATAAAATTATATGTGGTGGTAATTTATTATAAAATATTATGGCCATTTTTGTTTCGATTTACTCGAATGTAACATCATTATTTAATTCTGTGGATTTATTTGACGGGTAAACAATAAGGTGACAAGTTGAGCTGAGCTGAGAAACCTATACGTATTTTCCCCCAAATAATAAAATAAATTTAGGTTCTGACTTTGGCCATGTGAAGGTAGTTTGTTTGGTAGCCGTAGGACGAAGCATGTGAAGAGACTCTCCTGTTAATTAAGCTATCCTCGTCCCCAAACTTTTCAACATGCAGCAGCATGTGATAATGCCTTTCCTCCTCACAGCCACAAAGTCATGATCTAGGCTACATTCTATAAATATAATTAGCAGTGAGTAGTTTTCTCACAGACTCATATTTTTGACACTCCAATAGTGAAACTGATGAAGATAGGTCAGGAGCAGCAACAGCTTTTCAAGTTTCTTCTCTGGATATCTCTTGCGTGTTCCTCTCTTCACTACGGTACTACTCATTCAACCTATAATATATAATTTTTCTGCATGCATCCGGATAAAAATACATAATTAAGTTGTGTGAGGTTTCAGGGTTAGGGACAAAGTGTGAGACGAAAGCTCCTGCAATCCAACAGACTCAGGTGGGTTATGGTTACCCTCCAACATTTATGGTGCAAGTGTACAACAGCTGTCCTATGTGCCCAGTTATCAACATTCACTTGAAATGTGGAAGCTTTCCTCAAGCTCTTGTCAATCCCAGGCTTCTTAAAGTGTTAGCTTTTGATGACTGTGTCATCAATGGAGGCTTGCCTTTGGCCCCTCTGCAAAAGTTCTCATTCAATTACTCCCATCAACAGTATCTCTTGCACCCAGCTACTTGGTACTTCCAGTGCGAGTGAGAATTATCTGATCCACTATATAAGACTAGATAGCTATGGCAATTTTCAGACTCGTATTCTCTTCTTTTTGCTGGTTAAAAATGTGAATGGAAATCGGGATCACAATGTCATTTACTAGAGTTTGATCTCCTAACTTTTTTGCATTCAATTCAATATTAAAGCTTCAACTTTAACTAGTACTAAACGATAGCCATTTTACACTTAGAAAAGTTATATAATCTAATTGTACGAATTTTACTTACTATTCAATCAATCATTTGAATAATTGAAGTATATTTAGAAATAGCTTGGCACCTACAAGCTTGAGCAAATAATAGAATTTGAGTAAGATTTTAAGTTTAAATTTTACTCTCTCTTATTATAATTAACAACCAAAAGAAATAGCTTTCATTATTAAATTTTAAAACATATATTATTAAAAACTAAATAAATATATATGCCATTTGAGCAGTAACATCCAAATGAATAAACTAAAAAATAATATGACATAATTAATACATTATTTATGAGAAATAAATAAATAAATCTGTTCATCATAGAATTATCGATTGGTATTTTCAGTTGTAAAAATTTAAAAAAAAAATTAAATTGAGTCTTCTATTCATTAAAAGTTTATTAAGCCAACAACTATGTAATAAAATATCATCATTTCTTTTTCATTCACTATAAAAGTAATTATTCACTTGATGCATAAAAGACCTATTCAAGATCTTTACTATCAAGAGAAAATATTCTTTTTCATTTGAGGTCTAACTCAGATATCCAACATCAATTCTATGTTTGAAATATTTTTCTCTTCAATCATAATTTATTTTAAATTCAATAATTTTTTCATATGATTTTTCTTACAATAGAGTATGGTAAAACAACTATCATATAATCTTGGGCGGCTGCAAAATTTCAAAAAGTTTTAATTGTACAAAAGTTTTACGAGTCTAATTTCCTTCATTTCTCTAATCTTCCTAAAATAAACTTTTTGATTAAGAAATAAATATTTTATATTAAATTATTCTTTTTAAGTCAGAATGGATTGTGGAAAAAAGAAACTAGAAATCATGTTTAGTGCATAAAAGTGGAATTTGTTTTCAGAAATATCCTAAAAAAAGAATATTTTTTCTCTCGAGCCATTTTAGATTAAGAAGATGTGAAAGAGTCTCTCTCTATAAGAAAAGTGCATAGCGAGGTATGAAGTGAGAGAAAGGAAATCTCATAATTAGAATATTGAATAAGACGAATTTTTCATTTTTTTCATATTAAAAAATGAGAGGTGGGTTTTATTAGGAATTTGAGAACAAAAGGGTTTGGGTGATACAAACTTGGCATAAAACCTCGTAGCCAGGGCCCCTTATGCCTCGGACGGGTCTCGATTCCTCTATAAAATTATAATTATTTAAAATAAATACAAGCTTGGCATACTCTACCAGTCTAATGGATCATAGACAATCTTGTACGAGTTAAGTTTGATTTTATGCAATTATCTTAAACACCTTGGTATTAAAGAGTAAAAGTGTTCTGCAATTATTAATATAGAGTTAAAGGCTCATTTTTGCCCATCATATTTATAGCGAGACGCATATTTATGTTTTCAATTGTCTCTTTCAATTCAACATAAGGCAAAAACCCATACTTTGTGCCTTTCTTTCAATTTGAAGATGTAATGTCGTTTATTATGCTGATGTGGCAATTTAATGTGGATTTCCTTCACACTTTCTCTTTTAATTAATGTCCATTTCCTTCACACTTTCTCTTCCTTTCCTATATTATTATTATTATAATAATAATTATTATTATTATTATTATGTGGAAACTTAAAGTGCGAAAGAAAGGGTGAGTAACTTTATCCATAAAATTTTGTAGATAAAATGCATAAATGACTTTATAACTACGGCTATTGTTTTATTTAGTATTTCAGCTCAATAATTATAAAAAATGGTATCCTAATTGATCAACAATAAATTAAGTTATAGTATCCCGTCATTATTTAATGATGTGGCAACCAAATTTTTCCACTAACTACCACATCAGCTCTTATTTAAATACAACTAATCCTAATTAGATGTTAAACATTCTCTCAGCTCCTCTACCTTGAACTCATACCTTGCAACTTATTTGAAGGATTAAGATTTTTAGGCTTACTAGGATTAATCATGTATAGGTCAGTGGTAACGTGAAAGCTAGAGAAAGAATCTAGCTACCGCATCAATAAAAAATAGTCGGAAAGTATAAAGGTGTCCTTGCCTGATTCATTAATGGTGACTTACAGTACTATTTTTTTATGATCATTGAGTTGAGGTACCAAATAGATATAGGTGACATAGTTATAGTATCATTTATGCTTTTTACCCGACTTTTACTATTATTTTTTAGTGAGAAAGGCCAATTTAGTCTTTTATTTAATTAATTATTAAATATAACAAAGAAATTATTATTTTAATCAAACTAGATTAAGTTGAATTATACAAATAGAAATTTTGTTAATTTTAGCATAATATTGTGAGAGATGAAATTGTGATCTTAGTCTTAGTGTAATATTATAGATTGACTAGGAAACATAATTGGATTGGGGTTAATGCAATGATAAAAGAAGTAATAAACGAATAGCTCAAGATCTACAATCAGCAAACACCTAACAACATCATAGCCGCCATTTCTTGCAACATAAAGTAAAGTAGTTTCTTTATCTCTATTTGTCTTCCAAATTAGATCCTTATTGTATGTTAAGAGTAGTGTAAGCACCAGATTTTGAATCTAGATATCGAGAGATTTTCGAAAAAACTCAAAGATGCAATTCCTTATTCTTCCCAAATCTCATGGAGTTTTGAAAAGTCAAAGTTCCAATAAGAGTTTCATGTTAACCTAGTCAAAAGAGTCAATTCACTATGACACTTTTTACTTGTAGCATAACTAGATTCCTTAGGGAATTGTCACACGAGGAGTAAAATGCATAAATGATGTCCAATTATGCCTCATGTATTCATTTGGTAACGCAATTCATAAATAAGAATTAATAGTACCTCTCCCCCTATTAATGAACGAGACGATGTTTTTTATTATTTTGTGTTGAAGTGGCAGCCAAATTTTTCACGAGATAACATATCACCTGGCATAATGTATCAATTTATCCCAGTTAGACATGTTAAATTAAAAACATTAGGCAATGTGACAAGTTATCTAGTGAGAAATTTGGTTACTACATCAGCATAAAATAACTGAAAAGTATGCAAAACAAGTAGAAAATATATAGGTACCGCCACTTTATTCATTAAGGGGGAGGAAAGGTACTACTAATTTTGATTTATGAGTTGTAGTACCAAATGGATATGTTAGGTATAGTTGTGGTACCATTTGTGTATTTTACATCCACTCCAAAGATGGATTCAAAAACCTTTCCTAACTGTATATTTTTATCTTTAATTTTATCATTTAATAGTTTATTCTTACATCACTATATTGGTCCTTATAGCTCTAATAGCATTGACTAGCATGCAACTAGTGACTCTTGCCTTCTAGAGGTATTGAAGGAGGGTGAGAAGAATTCAGTAATATCTATAGACATCTAGTACAATTCCGGGGATGAGTATGAAGTTCAAGATAGCAGGGCAAATGATATATGGGCAGACAACGACTCTGACAAGGAAGCTGAGGTAGTGGGAGATGGTAAGAATATGGCGCACAAGAGCTAAAGCAGGTTGAGAAAGCACTAGAAGAAGAAGATAGAGGGCTGTTAGAATAGCTGAAAAAGAATAAAAAGATGACTGATATCTAGAAGTCATTGATGCGTTTATAAGACCACAGGAAGGCTCTAATTTAGGCCTTATCCAGTGTCACCATAAGCATAGCAGCTAGCTCCGAGGAAATGATCAAAACAGTATTGACAAAAGCACTAGGATTATCACTTTCTCGGACAAAGGCTTGCCACTGGAAGGAAGGGACTATAACAAGGCTCTCTGCATAGGGGTTGAAGTGAAAGGGAAGAGGACCCCATGTATGATGGTAGATGATGGATTAGTCGTTAATGTTTGTCATTGCATACTTCTTAAACTGAGGATGACTCTGAAAGACCTAAAGCCGTCAGACATGATTATAAGAGCTTACAGTGAGACCAAGAGGGACATTTTTTGCACTAGTAAAAATGGATCCCATCGAATCCTGGGTCGAAAATTCACTATCCTGGACATCCCAGCAGCCTTTGCTTTGTTATTAGGTAGGCCATAGTTTCATGCCCTAGGAGGACTTCCTTTTACTGTGCACTAAAAGGTCAAATTCCTTCATAAAGAAGAGATAACCACCATCAATGCTGATAGTGTGCAAGGTTGTCTCGGTTATTCAAGAAGCCGCTAAGAGATTGAGGCCCAAATGAGATTTCAAGTTGATGTCTTCTACCAGGACTTCATGGACCTTAAAGCGGCAAATATGTTTAAGAAGATGGACTTCATGCCTGGAATGGTGCTGGGAAAGAATTTGCAAGGGATCACAGAGCTGCCAGACTTAAGGGACAAAAGACCCGACATGGCTTGGGATACAATGAGGACGAAGATCAAGGCAAACCAAAGGGTAAGACTCTAAAAGATATTTTTGTCCATGAGTATAAACCCTACTCTAAAGTGCCCAAACCTGTTATTATGTTAGGACTGAGGTGCCGGGGTTTGAAATTTTCAAGAACTGGATCATCGATAGAATGGTAGAGCTAAGCATCAAGGATGTCAGAAAGAAGGTCGCGGCCAAGGTCGAAGAGCTAGAAGAGTCCATCTACCTCCTAGAGAATTTAACTCTGGGGGTAGCTTCCTTAATAGAAGAGAATATCATTGATGTATTCTATGAAGACACTGATGTAATAATGTTCGATCTTTGTGAGGATGATGTTTATTTTGCTTATAAGATCAATGATATGAACTCTGATTTTGCTTACTTATGCAATATCTTTCCTGATGGTAGTATGTATTTTAATAATCATGAAATGTGCATGTTTGACATAAGTTCCATTCAAATTGATTCAATTAATTTAGGCATAGATGAAAATCCAAGGCATAATTTGATTTCTCATGATATAACTCCTGAGAAAAGGAGAGAATTTGAAAAAAAAATAATAGAAAAGAGATAAAAGGTATTTGTTTGGTCATATGACGGCATGCTAAGTTTACAAAGAAAAATAGCAAAGCATTATATTCCGACTTATTCACTCATCAAGCCTATCAAGCAAAAGATGAGAAGGCTAATGTTGGAATGGGCTGAGAACATCTGAGAAGAGGTCGCTAAGCAGGTAAGAACTAATTTCCTCGACATAGTTGATTATCTTGAATGGTTGGCGAATATCATCTCGGCCTTGAAAAGGGATGGAAAAGTAATGATGTGTGTGGATTATTGGGATCTGAATAAGGCGTGCCTTACGGACAATTTTCTCCTTCTTTACATAGATGTGATGGTCGATAATGTCACTTAAAGTGCGATGTATTCCTTTATTGATGGATTCTTCAGATACAGCCAGATCATGATAGCAATAGAGGTGTGTATGGACGATATGATGGTAAATTTTGAAATAAGGGAAGGGCACTTCCAAGCTCTCGATAGGTTTTTAGGACGAATAGAAAGATATAACCTAAGGCTCAAGCTGAAGAAAGAGCATATTTATAGTGATATTAGGAAAGCTGCTGGGGCATATAGTAAGTCAATAGGGCATAGAGATCGATTTGGACAAGGTAAAGGCCAGCACTAAAGATAGAGAAAAAGGTCAGAGGGTTTCTAGGAAATTTACAGCACATCAGTAGGTTCATTTCCAAGCTCACGATGATTTGTAATCCTATCTTCAAGATTTTGAGGAAACACCAACCTGTTATATGGGATGACCATTATTAGAAAGCCTTCGACAGGATCAAAGAGTATATGATGAAGCCGCTTAGGGATGGTAAGCCATTGATTCTCTATTTAGCCTTAGAAGGGGAAGCTATAAGACATGGTGGCACAGTATGGACCCGACGACATAGAATATGTGGTCTATTATTACAATAAGAAGTTGTTGCCCTATGAGTCAAAATATAATCTCGTAGAGAAGACGTGTTTGTCTATAATATGGGTTAAAATGAAATTGAGACACTATCTCTAGGCTTGTATGGTTCAAGTAATTTCAAAGATAGAGCAGGTGAGGTATCTATTCGAAGCTTTGTCTTTCAAAGGAAAGCTGGCTAGAGGGTTAGTACTCTTAATAGAGTTCGACATTAAGTACATGATGAAGAAAATGGTCAAGGGAAGAGCTGTAGCAGAATTCTTAGCCCATAATGCAATTGAGGGAGATGATCCCTGGAATTTAGAGTTCCTTGATGAAAATTGAGGGGCAATTGAGATCCAAGAATATAAGATGTACTTCGATGGAGCAGGGAACGCAAGAGGTAGGACTAGGAGTAGTTTCTGATCATGCCTGAGGGAGAAATTTTACCAATAGCCAAGCAATTGGACTTTAAGCTAATAAATAATATGGCGGAGTATGAAGCATATGGATAAAAGCGGCCATGGTAGCAGGAGCAAAGCATTTGATGGTCTATGGGGATTCGATGCTAGTGATTCAGTAAGCCATTGAGGAATGAAAGGTAAAGAAAGAAATATTGAAGCCATATGTCAGCTATCTCAGGACTTTGATTTGTAACTTCTGCAAATGTTCGTTCATAGACTTGCCTCAAAATGAGAACTAGATGGAAAATGTGCTGGCTACCTTTTTGTCTATACGGCTTAGATAAAAGTTAAGGCATTAACCTACTAAGTTGAAAACCTGAAAGGGAAACTTAGGCAAAAGTTAAGGCGTAAAAGTAAGAAAAGAAAAGAGATTTGGTTGCTATTTGTATGAGATTGTATAAAGCTAATTGTCATTGCACAAGTATTAGTTCAGCCCCAAGGCAAAATGATTCAGTCCTTGCATGCTTGAGTTATCTCTAGATCTGCACTTCATGTCGTCATTATGACTTTCAGATCCTTGATATGAATCAATTGCAACATCGACCATTAGGCTCTATGCCATGTGCCCAAAGAGCAGGCGATTGAACTCTCGAAGTGTTGATGTTGATGGGCACTAGAATGCCATATCCAAACTAAATGATGATTTTTAAAAATGCATTACATATTATATATAACATGCATATCATGCACCCTCATTACTTTTTACTTGACATACTCTTGTATATATGCCACTAACTTGTAACAAGAAAGTGAAGAAAAAATAAAATGCTCGATCTACACTTAAGTTTACTTCTTGAAGCAGAGATTATCAAGTTTACTTTCCAAAGTGGAAGATCATCAATTCACATCCCGAAGCAGAATTTATCCAAGAGATTAAAGTACATACCAATTCAAAAAGGAAATGACAACATATCAATTCATTACCCGAAGCGGAAATGACAACATAAATACATCTCGAAGCGAAAAGTGATCAAGAAGCTAGAGAGAAGTCTCTGCAAGTATAAATCATCGGGCGTGGTCCTCAAATTAGATGGGCATGGTTCCCAAATCCATGGTCGTGGTTCCTAAATTAGACGAACGTAGTTCCCAAATCATGGGGCGTGGTTCCCAAATAAGACGGGCGTGGTTCTTAAATTATCAAATATGGTTCCCAAATCATTGGGCGTGGTTTTCAAATCATCAAGCGTGGTTCCTAAATCATCGGGCATGATTCCCAAATCAATGGGTGTGGTCCCTAAATGGTCGGGCGTGGTTTTCATATCACTAGGTGTGGTTCCCATATCACTAGGCGTAGCCCTCAACCTAAGCAGGTGAAGTCCTTAACTCAAACAGGCGAAGTCCTCAACTCAAGCAGTGAAAGTCCTCAAATGAAGCAGGCGAAGTCCTTAACTTAAGCAGGCGAAGTCCTCAACTCAAGCAGGTGAAGTCCTCAGCTCAAGCAAATGAAGTCCTCAATTCTAGCAAGCGTAGTCCTTAACTTAAGCAGGCACAGTCCTCGACTCAATCAGGCGTAGTTCTTCAACCATTCAGGCATAGTGTGACCGCACCTTAATTGGGAGCGACCGTGAAACTTGAAGTCAAAAGTAACCATTAGGAACCACCAACGGTAATATTGGAAAGCTGCCAATGACATGCCGGCACATCAGATAACCGTTGGAGGCATTTCAAGATTAGTGACTGTGAAGCAAGAATCACAACCGTGATTTTGCATTCTAATAAGTGCATTTAATGCACTGTCTTAAATCAAAACATGGAGATTTTTGGGATACTTATGTAATAGCTCTTCGAGGTTCTTAGGCTACAAAACCATATTACATGGCCATTAATGATTGATCAACAATCTCCAAAAGTCCATACTATTGTGCATTCAATATTTTTTATTCTTGCAATTAATTTATTCAATCTTGGTTATTGTAAGAGCTTGAATTTCACCTCTTGTGAGGTTTAAATGTTAGCCTAAACACTTGGGATTAGGTTTAAGGGTTAGCCTAGGAAAAGCTCTTGTAAGGGTTGTGTATGAGCCACTAAAATATAAAGTGTAGATTAAGTGTGAGTCCTAAATCACTAAGTTAGGAGTGAACTTGAAAAACTCCATTTGTAAAGATAAATAGTATAGTGAATTTCCAATTGTGAATTGGGGAGTGGATGTAAGATTTGTTATCACCTAAAACTATAACTTCTCGTCTCTTATTTTCTGTACTCTTTTAACATCCTCTTAAACCAAATTTTTAATTTCCCATCCTTTTCTTATCACAAATTCAACCCTTTCCTTCTTGCTTCATAAGGGCAAACAAGTAGTATCAGAGCATAGTACTCTTCATCAAGCTTAAGTGCAAGAGTCAAAGATCAAGATGGTCAATGAAGGTATCAACCACCTTAGACCATACTTCGATGGGTCCAATTACTCCTGTTGGAAGTACAAGATGGAGATCTACATGGATATCGATATGATGGATATGTGGGATTTTATGAGAAATGAGTGAAGACCCCCAACCAAACAAGAAGATAGTATAGACATCCGTCTTGATAAAGATGAGTGGGTTGATGCTCATAGAAAAGTAAATGGATAGAATAAAAGAGCTATGATCATCCTCTTTAGCTCACTATGAAGCCAAATGAGAGCATCACCGACATGACCAACCGGCTTCTCACCATCATCAACAATCTTCTAAAGCTTGGCAAGCACTATAAGCTTGTTGACATCAACAATAAGATCCTCAAGGCTCTTTCACTTAAGGACTATAGTTCAATAGTGGCAAGTAGAGAAGAAGTCAATGAGGACTTAGGACAGGTATCTACGGATGAACTTATTAGAAAGATTTTCACTCATGAAATGGCTCTTAGAATGGAGGAAGAGCAAGAAAAGAAGAGGGAGACAAGAAGAAAACTCTTGACTCTCAAAAGCTCCACCGAACCTCAAGAAAATGAGAGCTCTAGTGGATCTGAATCAAGTGAAGATTAGGATGAAGGGTTTGCAATACTTTCCAAAAGGGTCAAAAAGATCATGAGGAATATATAAAAAAGGGGCCCTTTAAGAAGTCATCTCAAGCTCCAATAACAACTTAAACTTCAAAGAAAGTAAGAAGAAGAATAGTGGTCTAACTTGCTACGGATGTGAGAAGTAAGGGCACATCAATGCCGACTGCTTCAAGAGCAAAAGCAAGAAGAAATTTGAGAAGGAAAAAGAGAAGAGAAAAGCCTTCAAAGCCACACACGATGACTCTTTATCAAATGAAGATGAAGATGAGGAAATAGCTAACCTATGCTTTATGGCACAAGAGGACGAACCAAATTAGGTATGTTCTACATCTCATTATCATGATGATCATGAGTGTGAAAAAGATTTGTATTGCATGGATGATGATAACTTGCTTAAAGTCATGAATTTAAAATGCAAAAAATATCATTTTAAGATGAAGGTTTATGAAGAAAAAAGCTCTAAATTTAAGCAAGATTTAAATAATCTTCAAAAGAAAATCTCTTTATTAATTCTTTCAAATAATGACCTTAAGAAATATTTGAATGAGCTCTCATCTCAAACCACCTCCTTAAACTCTCTCTCAAAGGAGAATAATTCCATAAAGGTGGAGGTTGAAGAATTGAAAAGCTCCATCTTAAAGTTTCATAAGAGAAAAGAAGCTTTGGACACTCTAATTGTGTCTCAAAAACCTCATTTGGTAAAATATGGATTAGGCTTTAATGGTGCATCATCATCATCTACCTCATCTCCTTCTACTTCTAAATTCATCAAGGCCTCAACAGCACAAACCTCTTCAATTGAGGGTGTTGATACAAAGGCCAAGACACACAAAAAAGGTACACCTCCTAAAAGAAAGGAAAAAACTCCACAAATTCTAATCATGCATACATATATAGGAACAAGGATAAAAATCATACATCTAAAACTTACTCTTGTATGCATAGCAATGTTAAAAAGGCCAAAGGACCTAAGCCTCAAGCATAAAGACATTTGAATAAAAGAAAATTCAATCCAAATGTCAAATGTCACTATATTATGAAGAATGGGCATATAAATATCTTTTGCACATTAGGAATGCACAATTTCAATTAGAAGAAACCTTCTTAACTAACCCCAAAGGACCTAAAATAGTTTGGATACCTAAAAGAAAGAAAACTTAATTTTATTTTTGTAGGTAGGCTTTAAGTCAACTTTAAAAGAAGGAGATTGGCATGTGGATAGTGATTGCTCAAGGCAAATGACGGGGAATGCCAACCTCTTCTCTCACTTGAAGAAGATTAATGGAGGAAAGATAACTTTTTTAGAAATAATACCAAAGGTAAAATTATAGGTATTGGGCCATTGGTAAGAAAGCTTCTCCCCTAATCGATAATGTTCTTCTTGTTAATGGTTTGAAGCATAACTTAACGAGTGTAAGTTAATTTTATAATAAAGGTAACAAGGTCACTTTTGACTCTAAGGGTTGCCAAGTCACTTCCTTAGGGAATGACATGGAAATCTTTAGAGGAGAAAAGTTTGACAACACTTACACAATTAACTTACACAAGATTACTAATGAGTCTTTTGGTGTCTTGTTTCTATTAGTGAAGACTTCTGGCTTTGGCATAGATTGCTTGGACATGCAAGCTTGGAGCTCCTTTATAGCCTAAAGAAGGATGAGCTACTGACTGGATTGCCCAAGGTGAAGTTCACAAAGGACAAGACATGTGGACCTTGCCAAGTACGAAAACAACATAAAGCTTCCTTCAAAGCAAATAACGTAGTAAGTACTTCTAGACCCCTTCAATTAATCCACAGATTTATCTAGCCCTACTAGAGTTGCTAGCTTAGGGGAAAACATTATGCATATGTTCTTGTTGATCACTACTCTAGATTCATATGGATTAATTTCTTAGCTCATAAAAATGATGCTTTTAAAGCTTTTAAAAGTTCTGTGAAAAGAGTTCAAAATGAAAAAAGATTTTTGTATTTCTAAAATAGAAAGTGATCGTGGGAAGAAATTTGAAAATATTTTATTTGAAACATTCTGTAATGAAAGTGGCATTTCTCATGATTTTTCATCCACTAGAACACCACAACAAAATGGTATTATAGAAAGAAAAATTAGAACTCTTGTAGAGATGGCTAAAACAATACTCAATGAGTATAGTTTACTTACTTTTAGGGCGAAGCTGTCGATACATCATGCTATTTAACAAAAAGAATTTTCAAAAATTCTATTTTAAATAGAACATTTTATAGGGTATGAAATGGAAGAAAGCCTAAAATGTCATATATCAAAAAGTATTTGGATGCAAATGTTACATTTTAAATACTGATGTGCGTAAAATACACACATCTAAATGGGGTTTTTAAGATTGATTTTATGGACATTTGGATGTGAATTGGTCCCAACACTCACCCTATACGTCTGTTTATATGCATTAGGTCCAAAAGAAGTCAAAGGATGATAAAGGGAAGAATTTGAGCATAATTGGACGCCGAAGCTGCCGAAACAAGCTAAGTATGATCATGAGGAAGCTGAACATGGCCGTGTTGGTTTCAACACTGGACGTGTTCTCAACACGGGCACCAACACGGCCGTGTTGGGTGTCATCAAACATAAAAGAAAAATAAGTTCTTAGGGAGCATGGCCACAGAGAGTAACACGGCTAGGAACACCAAACCGTATTCCCAACACAGCTAGGAACATGGCCGTGTTGGCGGCGACAGGAGGAATTAATTAAAAGAAAGAAGAGATAAAAGAAAAAAGAGAGCGGGGGAGAACGTCCCAGACCCTAATTTTTCTCTCTCTAAGGGTTTTCTGAGCTGGAACCAAGGGAAAAGGAGACTTGGATCAAGGTTTCAATCGGATTCCCTTCAAAGATTGAAGATTGGGTGAGGTTCGTTGATTGGTTTTCAATCAAGCAAGAGGAATAAGAATCGATTCAATTGGAGCAAAAGGATTTGGGGTTGTTTACTCTCATCCAAGGGTATAATCGGATTTTCTCTACCTTTACTTATTTTTGTAATTGAATTCTTGTGTATTTTGATAATGAACATGATTAGCTAGATTGATTAAATCTATTGGAATTTCTTTACTATGTTGGCTTAGTATTATTTTGTTGGATTGTTTGGGTTAGTTTTGTATTCTTCTTGCCTTCAGTATTAATAAGATAATGCATTGTTCATGAGACATTGTGAATTGTGTGTTTAGATTGCTTTGTGTGATTGAGAAGTCCATTTGGCAATTGGAATTTTGAATAGCAAGAACTGGTTAATAATCGCTTAGAGATAAGGATAATTAACTAGCCGGATTAAGAATTAACAAAGCTTAATAGAGGCGGATTAAAGCTTAATGCTAATTTAAGAATCAGTCGTTAGGAAGAGATTCCAACTTTAGGTTATTAGATTTAGGAATTCGGTTATCGAGAGAGAGAAACCGAATTCAGTTAAGAATTCATCCACGGGTAGCATAATTAGACTCACCAATCCTTTATCTTTTGTTTGATTACCAACTAGTTTAGGTTCCCTTTGGGTTTGCTTTATTGTCTTGGTTATTTTAGTTATCAATTACTCCTGCATCTCCCTTAGAATTTAGCTTGTAGCTATTAGTTAGTTTAGAAATTATTCATCACTCATTTTAGGTTAATATAATAAAGAACAAAAGAGTAACTCTGGGCTTTCACTTTCCCGAGGAATATGACCTTGATACTCGCCATTAGTGCTAGACTGCATCGATAGGTACACTGCCTTAGATTGTAGCTAACACAAGTAGCACACATTAAGTTTTTGGTGCCGTTGTCAGGGAATGTTTGAAAACTAGAGTGAAATTTGCTATTTGTTAATTTAGCCATTTTTTTATTATTTTTATTTTTATTTATTTCTGTTTTGTTTGTACATATTTATTTAGTTAAGTTTATGATTCCGGTAGTGGATGATAAGGAGGTTCAATGCTAACTCTTTGTATGACACGTTGGAAAATGGGATCAGAAACCAAGAGAGTGCTAAAAATTGGAATACCCGTGCATCTTTAGAAGCTCGAGTGGAATCGTTTTGCAGGGCTACCGATCAACTTTCCACTCCTATCCTTTCATCTCAAGTTTTTTGTGAATTTTATTGTGGTTTACATTTGAGTAATGATTGTCCATTATATAGTGATGTTGCTCATTGTTCTTATAATTATGAACAGGTGAATTATACGGGAAGTTGGCCAAATGACTTGTATGGAAGCACTTACAATCAAGAGTCGAGCATTCATTCACCCTTTGGATGGAGCTTAGATGGCCAAGAACCACTAGAATTTCAACAGCCTAATCTTGCACCATCAACTCAAGGTGAAGAGTTAGTGTCAGAGGAGCTGATGACGAGGTTTATTGCAAGTCTTGAGGATAGATTCCAACAAACAAAGAGGATACTTGAAGATCAACAAGCCTCGATTAACAACATAAAGCATCAAGTACGCTTAATCTTCAAGTTACTAGCTAAAGTGCAATTGGGAACTCCATCAAACGCTACTAAATTCGAGGAACATTTGAGCGCCATCACTTTGCGTTCAGGTGAGAATCTTTATGGTTTATCTACTATGTTTGACGATGATGCTTCTGTGCAGAACGATTTCTTGAACATGGTGATAGAACCAGAAAAGGAAGAGGCAAACATGATCCCTCTAAAAGACTATCAACAGGAACGTATAGTTGATGATGCTGAGTTGCAGTTAGAGGAAGTTTTGGTGGATTTTTCACAAGTCCCTTCGATGATGGAAGATGAGCACGAGTTATCCAATGAAGAAGTCTTGGAGGAGCTCGAGTATCTTTTAGCAAGTGAACCAAGCCAAGGACTGGAGAAAACCATTGACGTTCCTGAAGAAATTGCCCAGCCGTTGATCCTTCCAATTGGTGAAACTTCAGCTTTCAAATTGGAAGAGCCCCTAGAGCATCATGACTACGTGCAATTATATGAGGAGCGAGTTTTGCCCATCATACTGGCAGCTTGCTTGATAGTCAGGAAGAGGAAATTGATGATTATCCCTCTAAGCGGATACTTGAAGACATTTCCTTGGAAGAAGGATGGATGGTCGTCGATCACGCCCGTTTGCTTTTCACCATGAGTCCAGCTAAGAAGACTCATCACATCAAAAAGAAGCGCTTTTGGGAGGCACCCCAATTTTTATCTTTAATCTCTAATATTTTAACCTTTTGTTTTGAAACATTTTATTAGTTTTAGTTTTCATATTTTATTTAATTTTTGTTTCAGTTTCGATTTTAATTTTTTATTTTATTATTTGCAGCCACTCCTCTACCACAGACTAGCCAACACCCTGATATACCTGCTGATGCACCTCTTTTCACTCCGGAGCCATAGTCAGGGCAGTATTAGTTCTTTTTCCTTTTTCATTTCTTATATTTTGTACACTGGGGACAATGTGTCCTTCAATTGTGGGGTGGGTAATATTTATCCCATCTCAATTATTTGTTTATTCTTTGTGCAATTTTTTATAAAATTTTGAAAATTTTTCACTTTGTTTCAATGCTCTTACTGTTGACTTGCTTTTGAAATCCTGTTTATGTCCATGTGATCGGGTAAACCGATAATGTTGAGTTTTGCGAAAGAATGTAAGATAATTAGTTTGAGTTTTGCACTAAGTTGCTTTGGTTTATTTAATTCTGTTTTGATGATTTTTGTTTGGAACCTACTCAAAAGCACACTTGTGAGAAATTGAGCCTAAATTGTAAGCATACACTTTATATGCTTGTATTTATTTCTTGTTGAGAGTGCCAATTATTGTCTTTACTTTTAGAACTTGCTCGGTAATGCTTATGAGGGCCACAAGGAGAGTTTAACACTTTGGTATGATAGAGGCACTTAGGTTTTTCATTCTAGCCAAATAGCCTTCATTCGTTTATTGATTATGTAGATAACCCCTTCTTTCACCATTTTTTATCGTATTCCATTACTACTTAGTTTTATTCTGCTTTGGGTTATGATTTTGTATATGAGTTGTTTTTATTGAGAATATTTATCTTAGGAATAGTGTTGGAATCTTGTAGCAGCTTTCTTCAATCCAAAAGAACATGTTCTTCCCTTATGAAAAAGAAAAAAAAAGAGACAAAAAAAAAGAAAAAATATAATAAGAAGAATAAGAGGGAAGGGTAATGAAAAGAAAGAAAGTAAGTAAGCTAATTGTTCAATTGCTTCTCGGAGTTTACATTTTGACTTGATTCCTATTTCCCACCTTGGACTACTGTCCATTGTTTACCCTTTGTGATCATTGTGGCTTGTGTGCAGGTCATGTATTTCATTGTAGAACACCATAGGTTCAACTCTTACCAAAATTACCTACCCCTACCTAATCCCCATTACAACCTTTATAAAGACCTCTTGACATGGTTGTTGACTCTCCATAAGTGGTAGGAGAAGGATTTAAGAGCAAACATATAGTAAGTAAGGCAGTAGTTGATGCATTAAGCGATTAAACACTACCCTTTAAACACTTTGAGTGATTTAGAGTGAATCTGGTGAGGAGTTGGTTCTGAATAATTTTGTTGAGACAGTATTTTACGAATTATTGGCATCTTGGTTGTGATACTTGAATTGATCATTTCTTTTTATTTAACTTATGCTTGTTAAGGATATGTGTAGGAGCTCTCTAGCTTGTCTGTCAGTTTAAGTGTTGTTCCTTAGTGGTTTATTTTGTTTATTTTACTTTTGATTGCTTGAGGACAAGCAATGAGCTAAGTGTGGGGTTATTTGATGTGCGTAAAATACACACATCTAAATGGGGTTTTTAAGATTGATTTTATGGACATTTAGATGTGAATTGGTCCCAACACTCACCCTATGCATTTGTTTGTGTGCATTAGGTCCAAAAGAAGTCAAAGGATGATAAAGGGAAGAATTTGAGCATAATTGGAAGCCGAAGCTGCCGAAACAAGCTAAGTACGATCATGAGGAAGCTAAACATGGCCGTGTTGGTTTCACACTGGCCGTGTTCTCAACACGGGCACCAACACAGCCGTGTTGGGTGTCATCAAACATAAAAGAAAAATAAGTTCTTAGGGAGCATGGCCACGGAGAGTAACACGGCCAGGAACACCAAACCGTGTTCCCAACACGGCTAGGAACATGGCCGTGTTGGCTGGCGACAGGGGAAATTAATTAAAAGAAAGAAGAGATGAAAGAAAGAAGAGAGCGGGGGAGAACGTCCCAAACCCTAATTTTTCTCTCTCTAAGGGTTTTCTGAGCTGGAACCAAGGGAAAAAGAGACTTGGATCAAGGTTTCAATCGGATTCTCTTCAAAGATTGAAGATTGAGCGAGGTTCGTTGATTGGTTTTCAATCGAGCAAGAGGAACAAGAATCGGTTCAATTGGAGCAAAAGGATTTGGGGCTGTTTACTCTCATCCAAGGGTGTTATCGGGTTTTCTCTATCTTTACTCATTTTTGTAATTGAGTTCTTGTGTATTTTGATAATGAACATGATTAGCTAGATTGATTAAATCTATTGGGATTTCTTTACTATGTTGGCTTAGTATTATTTTGTTGGATTGTTTGGGTTAGTTTTGTATTCTTCTTGCCTTCAGTATTAATAAGATAATGCATTGTTCATGAGACGTTGTGAATTGTGTGTTTAGATTGCTTTGTGTGATTGAGAAGTCCATTTGGCAATTGGAATTTTGAATAGCAAGAACTGGTTAATAATCGCTTAGAGATAAGGATAATTAACTAGCCGGATTAAGAATTAACAAAGCTTAATAGAGGCGGATTAAAGCTTAATGCTAATTTAAGAATCAGTCGTTAGGAAGAGATTCCAACTTTAGGTTATTAGATTTCGAAATTCGGTTATCGAGAGAGAGAAACCGAATTCGGTTAAGAATTTATCCACAGGTAGCATAATTAGACTCACCAATCCTTTATCTTTTATTTGATTACCAACTAGTTTAGGTTCCCTTTGGGTTTGCTTTCTTGTCTTGGTTATTTTAGTTATCAATTACTCCTGCATCTCTCTTAGAATTTAGCTTGTAGCTATTAGTTAGTTTAGAAATTATTCATCACTCATTTTAGGTTAATATAACAAAGAACAAAGGAGTAACTCTGGGCTTTCACTTTCCCGAGGAATACGACCTTGATACTCGCCATTAGTGCTAGACTGCATCGCTAAGTACACTACCTTAGATTAGCTAACACAAGTAGCACACATCAAATACCAAGGAGAATCTTGGGAAATTCTTATCTAAAACGGATGAAGATATATTTTCAAGTTATTCCTCCTCTAGTAAAGCCTATAGGGTATTCAACAAAAGGTTTATGGCAGTTGAAGAGTCTATGAATATTGTTCTCGATGAATAGTACATTTTATCTTGTGAAAGGTTCTTTTGACAATTTTATAGGTGACGTTGAGAAGCTTGAGATCAATGATGATGTGAATCAAAAGGGTGAATCTTCTCAATCTCAACCTCATCTATAAGAACCCTCTCCACCTCCTCAAGAACTCAACAAGAATTGCCTAAGGAGTGGAGGAAACTAAAGGGGCATCCAAAACAACTTATCATAGGTGATGTCACCAAAGGTGGAAGCACTAGATCTTAATTTAAAGATCTAGTCAATAATCTTGGTTTTATCTCTCAATTTGAGCCAATGACCATTAGTGAGGCTGTTGATGATGAGTGCTGGGTGATTGCTATGTAAAAGGAACTCAACCAATTTGAGAGAAATCAAGTTTGTGAGGATGTTGTTGTACCCAAATTCTATAGATAAAACAACTTAAGGATTATGGCCAAGTGCTTAGTCATATTCCAATTAAATGTGAAAATACTAGTGCAATAAACTTGTCTAAGAACCTCATTCAACATTCTAGGAATAAGCACATAGACATTAGACATCACTTTTTGAGTGATCATGTCCAAAATAGTGATGTCGTGTTAGAGTTGATTGACACAAATAATCAACTTGCTGACATATTCACCAAACCCCTTAGTGAATATAGATTAAATTTTATTAAAAGGAAACTAGGTATGGAAATTGCCTCAATTGATTGTGATTTATTTGATTGTTCGATTGTGAAAATAAATTGATGATTTTGCATATGATATGGGACTAAAGATGAGAACATTTGCTTTTAAAATTTTTCAAACTTTATTAAAATTTTAAAAATCGCGGTCTCGATGCATGGGCTCGGTCGCAAAATAGGGAGAAAAAATGAATCCTTGATTTTGTGACATTTCTACCAATTTTTGTGCTCACGACCTTAGAAATCACGATCGTGAAGCTAGTCAAACTAGTTGTTCTGACATAAATTTAAAATTTACGGTCGCATTTCATAATTGCGGTCGCGAATTGCATGATTTCTGTAAAATTTCATACCCTTATTTTGAACAATTCTTATCGAGTTACACCTCTTAAATGAAATTTTACCATTTTTTACTGTTATTGGTGTAATACCCCCTAGACATCATTACACACTCTTTAACAACTTTATTCCCTTTAAAGCAAAATTCTCTCTTCTTCTAAGCATTTTCTCAAGATATTTTCAAACTCTTATTACATACCATCCTCATTCTCTCATTTTGCACATAATGGCTCCTAAAAAGACCACTTCTTAAGGCTACAAGGGCAAAGGAACATTCCTAACTCTTCATTAAATATCCCAACAAGAATGAAAGGGATAAACTAAGAATCAAGGAACAAGTATAAGGTCCTTGCAAAGAAGTAGTTTGAAGCATTAAGGGCCTCTATCAACGCAGATTTTAGAAGCTTGGTATCTGTAGGGATGTTCTAAAGCACCATAATAATGTGCAAATGGAAAAACTAGTATATCCAAGCATGGATGGATGCAAGGAACTCACTTTGGAGTTTTTGAGTTCTTTGGAAATTTACAAGAGACAAGGAGGAGACCTTGGCTATTTTGGCATCACCTTCAATCTCTTTGGGCAAAGGTTCTCACACATAAGAAGTGAACTTGAGAGAATCTTCAACTTTCAATAGCATGGCATCATTGCTCTAAGAGATCTTCAAGTAAGTATAGTTGCTTTTTCGAAAAAAATTTCAATAGAAACTAAACTACAAAAGAATTTAAATGCCAAACACCTCAAGTCTCTTCTTCATTGGACTCTTCACAAGCTCGTCACACTAACCATTCATGGAAGGTGTGATGTTTCGATACAAATTCATTTTTTTTAGGATCCGCTATAATAATGAGAAAGATTTCTGTATATACGCACAAATCGGTCGATAATCTCAGAATCCGTCGAATCTGCCCAGGTCGGTTTACTAATGGGATGTCCTACTGCGTTACAAAATTTCATTTTTGCCAATGATCTAATTAAAGGAATATTGACCACCTTGTCCATCTTTCAAAGTATTCTTGTGGTTGTGTCATGGTTTCATCTTATATCTCCATGATTGCAAACTACTTCAACCTTCTAACCCCAACCAATCTTGTCTTCTTAAAACACCCCGTACCCGTGAGCACCAATTATATCACCATCCAATACCTTTTTCATTCTAAAGTTCTCAAGAAAAATGGTGATGATTCTTTAGAGGTAATCTTTAGTGCATGTGCTTTTTCTTCTATGAACAAGCAAGGGAAATAAAGAGAACTAGGTTGCAGATAGAAGAGGGTAAAGAGGAAGAAGAGGAAGAGGTAGATGAGACCAAAAGTGAAGAGAAAAGGGTTGAACAAGAGATGAGTATCCTTCAAGGAAGGATTACCCTAAGGGACAAGATGATGATCTTCATGACCAGGCAAGGTAAGAGGATTGAGAAGTTTTATAGGCTTCTTAAACATGTCCATGAAGATCTCATTGATATGCAAAAGCACCATAAGATCCCTCCTTACCATCCGGATTCTTGGCATCTATCCGATGATGAATCTAGTAAGGAGAAGGATGAGAATGAAGAGGAATCAAGTGGTTCAAGGGATCTTTAGAAGCCATTCTTCATTCATCTCACTTGCATTCATGTTTTTATTTTTTTCTATGTGTTTTTTTATTGTTTTTGATCTTAAGTTCCATTTCTGTTGTAATTCTAAATTGTCATTTAGATTATTAATGTGTATTGATATGTTTGCTCTCCTAATATTGCTTCCTTTTTATCTCTCTTTTGTGCTTTTATAAGTTATCTTGATTGTTTCACCATTTTGAATTTGATAAAGGATGAGAGAATAAGCAAAGAACTTAAGTTATATAACTTATAACTTATATGTATAAATTGAGGGGGAGCAATATCTTAAGGGGAGTTCTTGAGATTTCTACAGTTTTGAAAATTTTCAAAGTTTTTATCTCTTTGATCAATTTATTTGTCAAAATTAAAAAGGAGGAGATTGTTAGTCTAAGTGCCTTGTCATATGGCTTAATCCCTTATTTTGATCTTAACAAACAAATTGAAGGTTTGATCTAATGATTTTTTAAGTATTGATGTTATAGAATAATCCAAGAGAATTTACTTCAAAAATCACGATCACAGCAAAAGGGCACGACCACGAAAAGCGACACTTTCATGGCAAAAAAACTCCAAGTTTACAAAAGCTCAAAATCACAACTGCACCAGGATGGGCATGACCATGAAAAGCAGAAGTTTCAAGGCAAAAAGAAATGGCTTGGAAAGCTCAAAATTAATGACTGCATATCAATTAGGAACGACCGCAAAACTTGAAGTCAGAAGTAACTGTTAGGAACCGTAAACAGTAATATTGCAAAGCACCAATGCCATGTCGCCACGTCAAATAGCTGTTGGAGGCATTTTAAGATTTACAACCGCGAAGTAAGAATCACAACCCCTATTCTACATTGTGACAAGTGCATTTAATGCACTATCTTGAAGCAAAATATGGAGATTTTTGGGATACTTGTGTAACGGCTCTTTAAGGTTTTTAGACATTGCATTTATTCTAGTGTAGAAAATTAAAATAATTAAATAGGAATTTATGTAATTTTTTATGACATTTTTTATCCAGAGCCAATAGAAGTTTGTCATATAATAGGATTTTAAAGACCTTACTAAAAAAATACTAAAACATCAAAGTATATAAGTTAAGACACCGAGACTATAATAGTCAACATGACACCAATATAGAATATTTAGAATACTAAGATAGAGGTAATCTAACACTACTAAATTAATAAAGACACCAAAGTTACTTGTTCTAAAAGAAGGACACCAAAGCTACCAATAATAAAAAAAGTTTGATTATAATATCTAAAATAAGCTTAATGAATAATAATTTTTCTAATCTATTTTATGTATTATTTCTATATTTTTTCATTCATAGTTTATGCTAAATAATTAAATACTATATTAATAAAAATTAATAAAATTTTAATTATTTTTCTAATGACTCTTTAACAATAAGATTTTAAAAATTATATTTATTCTAGTGTAAGAAATAAAATAAATAAATATTAAATTATGCATTTGCTTTTAATTTTTTTTATTCAAAGCCCATAAAAGCATATCAAGTAATATGATGTTCAAGACATTACTAATGAAATACTAAAACACCAAAGCAAATAAGTTAAAATACCGATACTATAATAGTCAACACGACAGTAGGACACAATATAGAGGCAATTTAACAATACTAAAATGAAGTAAGGACACCAAAGTTACTTGCTCTAGAAAAACCGGTACCATAATTACTGATAATAATAAATATTTAATTACAATATCCAGAATAAGCTTAATGACTAATAACTTTTCTATTCTATTTTATGCAATATTTCTATATTTTTTACTCAGTTCATGCTAAATAATTAAATACTAAATTAATAAATATTGAAAAAGTCTTAATTATTTTTCTAATGACTCTTTAACAATAAAATTTAAATACTTATATTTATTTTTTAGTAAAAGATAAATAAATAGAGTTTTATGCATTTTCTTTGACTTTTTCTATCCAAAGCCAATAAAAGAATGTCTTGTAATAAAGCACCAAGTTTATAATAGTCAACATGACACCAATGTAGAGTGTTTAGGACACTAAGATAGAGGTAATCTAACAATACTAAAGGTGAAGTAAACTTACTAAAAAAAAAAAAGAACACCAAAGTTATAAATAATAAAAATAATTTGATTATAGTATCCAACAAAAGTTTAATGGCTAATAAATTATACTGCATTTTATACTTTTTTATAAAATATATGTTTTTATAAATAACTATAATTTTTCTTTATTTTATTATCAATGAGTGTTAAGAAAAAAATCAAGACTTTGTTAATTTTTATTAAACTAGCACTTTAATTATTTGATATAAAATATAAAATATAAATATAAATATATCATGTAGAAATTACACAAACTGTATTGAAAAGTTGTTAACTATTAAATTTATTGTGGTTATCAGTAATAGAAGTTTTCATCAGTATTAGTAATTATGATGTCCTAATTTATTTTAGCAGTGTCACTCTCTATTTGAGTGTCTTAAATATTCTATGTTAGTATGTAACCACTATAATTTTAAATAATTTTAGTGTCTTAATTTTTATATCTTAGTATCATAATTTTTATGTCTTAGTGCTTGACTTTTATCCCTTGATGTTTTTAGCTTTTAAGTTGTAAAAGATGAACTTTCTCTGCTTTCTAATTTTGGAACATCCAAAAAAGTCTTTATTTAGTTGCTTTTTACATTTTAATTACGTTAGATACTTTAAATTTGTCCTAGAAATGAAAAAAAATAGTATGACATATGACATGTTGGTAAGTGTAGAGAAATAAATATAATCAATTGAACAAGTTACCAAATCACAAAATTAATAGCTGAAATTTCTTTAAATAAAATAAATGGTTGAAACTGCATTCTACCGGTATATATAGGTACCACAATGTGACCTTAAAGGTATATATATTACCTTCTCCTCTTTCCCTCACTCCTTTCTGAAACAAGGAAAAGATTAATATGTACATTTCTTCAACCTACTCTTTTTCCTGTCCGTATTTTTCGAATCATTATACCATGGACTCGGGTCCATAATTCTTCATATACCTAGCGTACGTGTGAGATTTTTATTTTAGTTTTTACTTTAAATGTTAAAAGGCATCTCTACACAAATATTACTTTCTTTTACTATGTTTCATCTCTTTATTTTTTTCACTATATTATTGTTAATAATTTTTTATTATATTTTTTATTTTAATTTTATATTTTAGCATATTTTATATTTCTTTTTTATTACAACACTAGATTTATCTTTTTATAATATGCTAGTATTTTTATAATGAAATATTATATATTAAAATAAAATTTTATACATATATAAAACTTTGTTAACAATTTAGTTTTTCTATTAAATATTAGATTTAATCATATTTTAGTATATATTTACATATTAAATTATATTGCTTTTTACTTCAAAAAAATTTAATTTTAATTATTTCTTATCATTATGCAATAATATTTTGATTTTAAAATTTAATAATAATAATAAAATATCAAAATTAATAATTTTATATTCATAATTACAAATTATAAAACACAACCGTATATCATGAACACAAGTTCATTAGTAAAAACTGTAAATATCAATCACAAAACTAGAGGTCCCTAAATTAATAACAGATTCATAAATTATAAATTATAAGTTCATTACAAGTATACTTGAAGTTCATATATAATATCCTAGAAATATATAAAAATAAACAAATTCATAAGTTAAAAATAAAATATTTATAATTTATAAACTATAAGTTCATCACACGTACACTTGAGATTCATAAATTATAGTTTAGAAATTCATAATTTAAAAAATAGATTCATATTAGACTACACCTTATATTTGATGAACTTATAAGTAATATTTGATGATCTTGTTGTTTATAACTATAATTAACAGTAAAAACTTTAATGAATTTACATTGTACTACCAATGAACCTAATGAATATGCATGACAGTAAAAATTCAATATCATATAAAAAATAAATATATAAATAGCTAACTATATATTAACAATAAATAATAACCCTCTATTCTCTATTTATATCATAATACATATTCTAAAATCAAAATATCGAAAAATATCGAACCCTGACCTGCTGAGTTGGGTGGCCGAGTTAGCACCCCTCCCGATTCGAGATAATAAGGACAACAAAACTTTTCTATTCCAAAAGAGTTTAGAAGGAGATGCCACAATGTGGTTTGGGAGCTTACCCGTTGGAAGCTTCACCACATTTGAAGAGTTGGATTTTTTTTTAGCACTTAGCTTTTTCGCAAATTTCATTGTTTAGTTCAAAAGAATTTGCATAGAAGAGAGATTGAACTACGTGAGGGGGCCATTGAACAGCTGGAAAAAAGCCCGAGCCTGCTTACGGAAAGTGAAAATAGATTTATGTTATAAAAATAAAAGAGTATAAAAAAAAGATTTATTTTCAAAATATTTTATAAAAAAACAGAACTATCCATGAAGTCATTAAAAACTACTAAAAAATGTTATAGAATTTACAAATAAAAATTACATTGAAATTTTTAAATTATAAAACTATAGGTTCGTAAGTTAACAACATATTTATAAATTATAAACTATAAGTCCATTACAAGTATAATATCCTAAAATTCATAAAAATATATAAATTTATAGATTAAAAATAAAAAATTCATAATTTATAAACTATAAATTCATCATGTATACCTGAGATCCATATATTATAGTTTAGAAATTCATAATTTGAAAAACATATTTATATTTTTAATTTGTTTACAGTTCAAAACTAATAAATCTACAACTTATATTTGATGAACGTATAAACAATACTTAATGATCTTATTGTTTATAACTATATTTAACACTAAATCTTCAATGAACCTATATTGCACTACCAATGAACCTACAATTTATGTCTAACGAACCTACAATTGTATATTAAATGGAAAAAAATGCATCTCTACTCCCTAATATTTATAGTGAGCTCACATTTTTCCCTCAATTATTTTAGTTCAATTAAGTACAAAATTTTAAAAAATCAACAACTTGCGCCTCTTATAGTTGGGGGACCACGCACCATTTAATGGCCATTACATTAGCTGAGGTGGCAAGTCATGCGGGTCCATATTGCCTTTCTCTATCTTTTAACCTCTTATCAGTTTATTGGAAGAGATTTTTCTTTTCTACTTTTTGATTGTAGTGATTTTTATTGATTAGGTTGTATTTTTATTTTCCAATGAATGAAAGATTCATAATTTCTATTAAAGAAAAGTTTACTGGAATATGAAAATGGAATCTCTAGTTTGATTGAAAAATAAAAATATTTGTGAAAAGTTATGATTGAATTACAAAAGAAAACTCTTTCGAAGACGTGAAAAAAGAATAAACAAGGAAACTTGTCTGAAGCAATTGAATGGTAATTTGTGAGAAAGAAATTCCATAGAACTTCAAATCGAGTGTTAATCACATAATTCATGTGATAATTTTCCTATAAAAGATAACAAATGTTCAACAAGACATCCAAGAGCAAAGCAATGCCAACTGCGACTTGAAGAACAAACACAAGACCATAACCTCTATTACTATAGAAATTGGCCATCTCAGAAGAGGTCGAACCTAAATTGTACTTGTCAAATTCAACAGTAATCTCATCCAGTCATGCCTTTCCCTTTGTCATTTCAAATGTCTGAGGTTAAAACTAATATGGACAATAACAGAAATGAAATACGGTGGTCTATATGCCTCAGCATCCTAATTATGAATCTCATGGTTTGAGAAAGAATCAAAATGCAAATGAAAATATCTTTGATCTCTTCTATTCTATAGCAAGCGTCAAAGAGATCTTGATGTCAAATGGTACAACACAAAAATAAAAATATATACAACAGAACAGGAAGAGAAATGCAAGGAAAAACACACAAAAAATGACTGCACTTTTAGCAGGATCACTTCCAAATTGATTTTCTCGAGATTTTACATGCTTCAATCGGGCTTCCTTGCTACTGCCTTACAATGACAAGAATATCATGACATTCTATTATACATCATTCAGCCTAAGAACTATATGTGCACTTATGCCTTATAAGCATCAATTAATGCACTGACTTTGTTGCGGTTACTAGAGAACCTAAGCCATGTAATCAAAGTCTATGTACACTCAAACCTGCTGTCTCCTATAAATTTCCACAGTTCACTATGGGAAGAAAAAATTGTCCCAAAATGAACATCAGGAATGAAAAATATTATCCACTGATCAATATGATTAGTAGACTTTTTCACTTTAATTTCTGGATTTTCTAGTTTTGACCATTGCTATGCTTTTTCAGTGATTGTATTTTAGTAAACCAAAGCATGCAGCAGCATACTTAGGAACAAGAAGATTATACCCCACTGCACATTCAGACTGGCATTAGAATAAATTGAGTGGGAACCTACTAAATGTACAGTTCCAGTCCGTTCATCCTGCACTTTGATGCTTGACGAGCCTGAAATCATCCACAGAAAAATCAGCACAAATGGAACTATATAAGAGAATATATTTAGATTGACAATGAATTTAACAAGGCACATTTAGTTAAAGAGTCAAATGGGATGTAAATTTCTTTGCTGTTCTTTACTTTGAGGATTTGAAACCACAATGGCAGAATTTATTTCCTTTACATTTGACAGAAGTTCAGAAATGCAAATAGTGATTAATAAGTTAAATAAAGACTAACCACCACAATTTTCTTTCCATATAAGAAATTTAATGAGAAGATTTCAGGTTCTTCGTGAATAATTGATCCCTAAATTCATATCATGTGTAAAATGTAGAAAGTTAAATACCAGAAGGACTCCGCCTGCCAACTATGGAGTAGATTAAGATTTAAGCACTATTGTTTAAGAAGTTACAGCTTGAAACTTAAGAAACTATTTAAAATTTCAATTCAAAATCTAGTGGATGTCTAGTTTTATAATTTCTCTAGTTAGTTTTTTATTAAAAAATTTGACTAGGCGTTTTAAGAACTAAATATAGAAGTCCCAAATTGATTTTTAGTGCGCATCAATATAATGAAAATAATACATAGCGGCTTTAATTTTAAGATTAAATCTTTTTTACTACATTTCACATATCAATTTTGCTTTTAAATACAAATTGAACAAATAAATGGTTTAAATTATAGAGGCATGTCTTTCTAGATTTAACTAGATTATTACAGTAGCATGACAAGAGGAAAGAGGATAACTGAAAGGAAGAACACGACAAACAAAGATGATAGATTGAGCAAACAGGTCCCATACTGTTTTTTTTTTCAATTTTCTTTCCTAGCAACAGTTTGATATTTATAATTCAGTCTATGATTACTTTGATTCTCTGTCTGATTTGCAGCTAGTTCTAGGCTCCCCCCTAGAAAGCATAAAATAAAATAATAATAAAAAAAAAATCCCCAAAACCTGACCTTAGGCAAGAGTCCAAGCCCTCAACAAATATTGCTTTCGCTCTCAGAAAGAATTTATGGTTTTCATCTTTCCTTTACCTAAAACAGCACATAAAAGAGTGCAACACCACTCACATAAATAACCATTCACTTATCTGCAATCTTTCTAAAGATCCACCTTACAACCAAAAGCTTAATCTAGGCGTCATTTGAGGCACCCACAGTTCACGGAGAACTTCAAAGACCAAAAGCAAACCATATAGAGAATACACAATATTAGTTTCTTATTATCTTCTGAAGTTGCTATAGAGTTTCATGGTCTAAGAAATTAAGGCTTTCTAATTAAAACTGTTTCAGAGATTAAAAATTTTCTTCTAATCATCATTCAATTGTAAATAAGAGATTACAATATCTCATATAGCTCATTGTTCCAGTCCGGTGACTTCACAAGCATCTTAAATGCCTGAACAGGCTTCCAAAAGCACTTCCACAATGTTTGGAAGGTTCGGTAGCAATGTATTCTTATTTGGGTAATGTCATTTTAGTCCCCGAAATTAAGAGCAAAAACTGGTCCCCAAAAGCTTAAAATGTTTTTTAAATCCGCAAAATATTTTTAACCTGCACATAAGTCTAATTGTTAGTGCTGTTACATGAGAATATTCCGTTAAAATCTGGCAAACAATAGTTCAGGTAAATTTCAGTCCCCACAATCAAGAGGTCCTAAAATTGGTCACCAGATCGGATAATCTAATTTTTGAACACTAACATTCAGTTAATGCCAACCAAATAATGAAGCTCGTTATACCTTACTTGTTTTGGGCATTACAAATTTACAAATACATTTAATAAGTTTAAAAATAAATAATAATAATAATAATTAAGAAAAAGATAATAATACAAGCATTTAAAGGAAATGGATGCCAAAACAATATCTAACTTGTACTCACACATCCACCCAAATTAATACACACCATGATAATAAGTATTGCCAAATGACCAAAAACAAAAGGAATCCAAACGTTTGAACATGTTTTCAGTTTTGACCTATTTTTTTTTATTTTATCCATTAGTATTTGAAACTATTGACATTGATTTTGATCTTAATGATTGGGTTAAAGCTGATAAGAAAAGGTATTCACCTATTAGACAGCTAAATACAAATAATTTTTCTAATGATAGATTACAAAGTTTCCCTTCCGCTTTGTCCCTTTACCTTAAAAATGCTAAGAACCAGTCACTTCAAATGGTATAGAAACTGCAAGACTAGGCCAAGAGAAAAAGTTCCCATCGACAAACCCAAGCCCTAATTCGCAAAATCAGCCAGAGCTTGGCTCGTACCAGTCATCAACGTTGGTCCCTGCTGCAGGTTTAAAAACAGGATCTGGGTTTCCATTTTCAGTACAGGCTGCGGTTCCAGAAGCAACAGCATTGCTTGCAAAAATTGCAGCAGTGAAAAACAAGTTCTGGTAATTGTTGTGGCAAGACGTGGTGTCAATGCAATTTGCTTGGGCAAGAGGGCAGCACACCCAGCATTTGAGCTAAATGAGGCTACAATTTAACTTGGAAAGAGAGGAGGAATGGAAAAGGTAGAACTGAGAAAAAGGGAAGGGAAGACAATAGAAATAGGAATAAGATTGTAATTTACCATCATGAGAGTAATATTTTATTTAAGTAATAATACTAATGTCTTCAGAAACTAATTTGATAAGATTAAAACAATTACCTAAATCTCAAAATGCACATCAAATTGGAATTTCATCTAGGTCATTATAGACCTGACCAAAGGGCCAATTTGTAACTGCAAACAAAACTGGTGAACTTGGAAGAGGCCCTAATCAATAATTCCAGTTTATGAATCGGCCCAAAGCCATAAAGGGGAGCGATCAGTTAAGGTTAAACCCCCTGTTGAACTTGATCCAACCGCAAGCCTGAACCAGCGGTTTGGGCTGCTAACAACCTTAAGAAAATAAATATATTAACTTAGTAAAAGTAAGATTCTTAATCTTATGAACTCAAATTTATGTTTAAATTTGATCCATCTATATTAGAAAGATATTGTTTTACACAAAATATTAAAAAATTTAATTGAGTTGATTTTAATTTTAATCCTCATACAAAATTAAATTTTAATTTTGATCAACATAAGAAAGCTAAATAAATTAAATCATAATTCTTAACTTTTATGAAACACATAGTAGTTATAACTAATAGTATGAAAAATATATAATAAACCAATTAACGGGCATAATGAATTTAAATAATTTCCTTAAAAATAAAATTTTCATAATTTTTTAAATTGAAATTTAATTTGTTTTGAACCTGTATTGAACTGAGGCTGAACCACATATAAAACTGTAATGAACTGGAACCATTCGACTTTTAACCATGAATCGGACCTTTTATGAGAGGGCCAGTTTAGAGGTTGAGCCGCAAACCGACAGTTTAAGGCCAGTGGCCCTTGGCCATGTCTAGTCATTAGGCCTAACACATAATATCAATATCCTTCCTTTCTTTCTTTAGTAAGTACATAAAATCTTCAATATTGATATCTAATCAATATGAAATGTTATTTAACACTCACCAAGACTATTAAAAATGTTTATGCAAACTCAATTATGGATAAGATCATGATAAGCTATCAAATTTTATCAACTGAATCGTTTTCATATATATGTTTCAACAAGGCACTCATCATATCAGATCTGATGCATCATGAGGATATGCTGGCACTTCTTTTTGGTAAATTGGGCAAACCTTCAATTTTCATCTCTTTCTCCATTAAAAAAGCATACATGTATGCCTCAGATACCAAAAAGAAGTACCATAAGTCATCTAATCACTCTCTTATATGTTACCATTGTCAATGGAAAGCCATAAATGGGTTCAACAACTAAATTACTTCTGTAATTAAGCCATTAATTTAGGCTGTAAATATTCTTATAAATAGGGGAGGAGATTTAGCTTACCATACATAGCTTCCTAGGATCACTCTATGTAATTAGCATGTACAGCTCTAGTTTCCTTGTATAGATGGCAGTCTTGCCTATATAATGAAAGATCTTCTCAAGAAGAGAGGATAATTCAATCCATTTTGTTATGGTATCAGATCCTACACTTAAGAAATCTTAGCTTTCTCAGTCATAGCCTTAGTGATTATGGAGAGATCAGATCATGTCTGTGTGAAGTTCACAGGGAAAAATTATACTACTTGGAAGTTTCAATTGGAGACATTCCTGAAAGGTAAGGAATTATGGGGCCATATAGATGGCAGCACCAAAGAAGGATCTCTTGCAGCAGACAAAGCAACTTGGGCTGCCAAAGATAATCAAGTCATGACCTGGATTCTTGTTTCTATGGAGCCACATCTGATTCTTTCTTTATGTCCGCATAGGTCTGCAAAGGCCATGCGGGATTATCTCAAGCAAGTTTACAACCAAGATAATAATGCTAGACATTTTCAGCTTGAGTTAGCCATTGCTAACTATCCTCAAGGGAATCTATCAATTCAAGAATACTACTCTAGTTTTCTGACTTTGTGGAATGATTATTCAAATCTTGTTACAGCCAAAGTCTCTACAGAAGGATTGGTGGCAGTACAAGTACACAAAAACCAGTCAAAGAGATCAGTTTCTAACGAAGTTGCAGCCTGATTTTGAATCTGTTTGTGCCTCTCTAGTGAATAGAGATCATGTTCCCTCTTTGGAGATTTGTTTTGAGAACTCTTGCGTGAGGAACAACGTATCAATACTCAGAATAGTATGGAGCAAGCTCGTGTAGCTTCTAATACTATCTCAGTTACCTACACCCAATGCTATAGCTGTAAAAAATATGGCCATATTGGACCTAACTGTCCTGAGAAGTTTTGTAACTACTGCAAGCGGTCATGGCACATCATTAAAGAGTGTCCTACTCGTCCTCCACGCTCCAACAAAGCTTATCATGCTGCTGTTTCTTCTGCTTCTACAACAACTCCTGCCATTGCTTTACAACCTTCAGCACCCTTAACTCGTTTTAGACAATACAAGAAATTAGTGTGCATGCATTTTCAGTAGTTGGACTTTTAAGGTACTGGTTCTTTATCTTCTTCTTGGATCGCAGACTCAAGTGCCTCTAATCATATGACTAATTCTTCTCATGGGTTAAGTAAGATCATAAAATATTGTGGCTCTTCATATATTCAAATAGCTAATGGTAGTAATCTACCCATTGTGGCAGTTGGTGATGTATCTCCTTCCTTTAAAGATGTTTTTGTATCACCTAATCTCTCTACAAATTTAGTATATGTTGGTAAACTTGTGGACTAAAATTGTGATGTCCATTTTACTCATGATGGTTGTGTAGTGCAGAATCAGATGTCAGGGCAGTTGATAGCAAAGGGGTTACATGGACGTTTGTTTTCTTTGAAACTATCTATTTCGCACAACTTATCCTTCCCCAGTATTAGCTTTACTTTGTAATAGCTCTAAAGTGTCAAATGAAGTCTGGCATAAGCGTCTTGGTCATCCTAACTCTAGGATTCTATCTTATTTGTTGAAATCTGGTCTGTTGAATAATCAAGTGCATTCTTCTCCTAATATGTTTCTTGATTGTGCAACTTGTAAACTTGGCAAAAGTAAGATTTTACCCTTTCCATCTGAAGGTAGCACAAAGCTTTGAGATAATCCATAGTGATGTTTGGGGTATTAGTCCTACCATTTCTCATGCCCAATACAAATATTTTGTGACCTTCATCAATGATTACAGCAGATATACATGGGTTTATTTCCTGCGTCATAAATCAGAAGTGTATTCCATGTTCAAACTATTTTTAGCTCTAGTACAAAATTAACTTTCAGCTACTATAAAAATTCTTCGGTCTGACTCGGGCGGGGAATATATATCTCATGAATTCCAGTCTTTTCTGCAAACTAAAGGGATTATTTCTAGCATTCTTGTTCTTATACTCCGCAACAAAATGGAGTAGCCGAACGAAAGAATCGTCATCTTTTAGATGTTGTTAGAACTTTGCTAATTGAGTCATCTGTTCCTTCTAAGTTTTGGGTAGAAGCTCTCACCACTCCCTTCCCAAGTTTTGGATTTTGAGTCTCCATATTTCAGACTTCGTCATCACCATCCTACTTATATAAATCTTTACACTTTTGGGTGTGTTTTACTCATCTTCCTCCAATGAATTGTCTGCTCAATCTGTCCGTTGTGCCTTCTTAAGGTATAGTCTCACACAAAAAGGTTATTGATGCTATGATTCAAAATCTAGACATGTTCATGTCTCAAGAAATGTTTTATTTTTTGAAAATCAATGGTTCTTTCCTATGTCTCCTTCACCAAAGCCTTTCTTTGAATTATTGCCTTCTTTTAATGACCCTTCTAGTGCTCCTAGTACTCAAGTTGAAAGGTGCAAGCCAGGTATATATCAGCGCAGACCTCCAGTGCTCCCCCTTTCGCACCGGTCGTGCCATCTGCTCCCTTATGTCACTCATCTAGAGTCACTGGTTCACTTGACCAGTATGGATTCCCATCATCTAAGACAAGTACCTCTACTTCTGCCCTATCTGCCACTATATCTTCTATTACTATTCCTACTAGTTACTCACAGGCAGTGAAAGAGAAATGCTGGCAACAGGCCATGCAGGAAGAACTATGTGCTCTTAAAGCTAATAAGACTTGGGAAGTGATTGATTGTCCTGCTGGTGTGACTCCACTTGGATGTAAATGGTATATTCAATTAAGGTCAAATCTGACGGGAGTTTGGATAGGTACAAGGCCCAGTTAGTAGCTCTTGGCAACAATCAAGAATATGGAGTTAATTACGAGGAGACTTTTGCTCCAGTAGCAAAAATGACTATTATTCGCACAATTTTAACTGTTGCTGCTTCACAAACTTGGAGTTTGCACCAAATGGATGTGAAAAACGCCTTTCTTCACGGCGATCTCAAGGAAAATGTTTATATGCGTCCTCCGACAGGTCTAATTTCTAGCTCTACTTTTGCAGTGTGCAAATTGAGACGCTCCTTGTATGGTCTAAAGCAGGCCTCTCGTGCATGGTATAAGAAATTTACCTCCACCTTACTCAAGTTTGATTTTGTCAAAAGCAAGTATGATGCATCTTTATTTCTTCGCCGAACTGAGCTTGGCATTGTCATTCTCTTAGTTTATGTCGACGACATAATCATCACGGGTACTGATTCAATTCTAATCTCCAACTAAAACAACATTTACAAGACTCATTTTTCATGAAGGACTTAGGTTCTCTCATAATTAGCATGTACAGCTCTAATTTTCTTGTATAGATGGCAGTCTTGCCTATATAATGAAAGATCTTCTCAAGAAGAGAGGATAATTCGATCCATTTTGTTAACCATTGCTCATGTAAATTAGCAAACAAAGGCATCAAAAGCACAAAATAAATAAATAAATAAATTTAGACTCACAGTTGTACTCGGTCCATCCAATTGCCTGATTTTCGAGATCATACAAAACTAGCCTATTTGAAAGTACTAAATCTGCAAAAGAAAAAAAAAAAAAAAAAAGATAAAAGGATTAAAAGAATCATGCACAACATGCATTTTTTGTTAACCAAAAGACTATCTTTACTACTACTTTAACTTAGCCCAAAAGGATAAAGATAATAATTTAAGCCAGCCAGTTGTTCATAGGCATTGGAAGTTTTCCTCATTTATGTCATATTTTCATGGTGATTAGCAAAGAGGTTAATATGGCAGATTGATTTTCAAAACTAAATGCCTACTTTTTTGTTCCATCTTTTCTTGCATCCATTCAGATAGAGGATAGATTTAAGTCTCAGCAAACAAAGCATGTATGTAAACATTGTTCTAAGAAACAATAAATCAGAGAAACACTATATGCTGAGTATGTAAAGAATTCTTATTCTACTTAAGATGTTTGATTGAAAAGGTATTACTAACAACTAAACTGAATGAATACCACCGCAATAGTTTTAAAGCTTTTATGGAATAAACATATTTAGCATGAGAAATAATCAACCCATATCAAATATGGGTAACATCAACAAGTACAAATCCTATACCTCCTAAAAGAGTCATGTTCCTTCTATCCCTTGATTGCATTCCACTATTTTGCCATCCAATACACCATAAACCTTCCTGCAAACGTTTTCAAATTAGCAAACAAGTTCACCATAATTGAGTTGAAAATACAATTTATGAACTGGTGCACATCAAAATAACATATGCATCACATAATTAGAAATGTATACACATGGGAGGAAATGGAAGGTATCATTTAAGGAAGGACAAACTTCTATGTTCAAACTATCCACATGTCATATTCTATATTCAACAATCTCAAAACCTAGGATCCAAATTCTCAAATCTTCAAATCTAACATTAGATCACAGCAGTAGCTTTTCCCATTATCATCATAGCAAGTACAATAGATTTCTGTTTCAGCAGCTTATTCCCAAACAATGTCGACATTACACATCCCATCACCAACTTTAAATGGTAGATGCTAAGAAAATCATTGTATGCTCTTTTAGTAGTCTGTCAGTGTGGGACCATATTTTCTCAGGAGTAGACACATTGTGGATGCCATTCCTTTGCTCTGTAATTAAGTAAATCATATGATTGATAACATGCCCTCTCCATAGCTACTTCCCGTTGTCTCTAAGAATCAATAACCTTTTGATTCCCAATTCCAAAACAACAAGAGGGAATAACATTATCAGTCTTGTCTGATTATACTTGAGCTACATCCGCAAAGGATCTAAAGAGTTTTGTCATCTTCCCACTATCTACACAAGGGGGATATTGAAAAAGAGCTTGCATCCATTTCCCACTTTTGTAAAGGCTAGTTCTTCTGTTAAATTTAAACCATGACAGTATGTTGTAAGCCTTACCATTTGACAAAAATAAAAGCAATCATAGTATAACCTAGTTACTATGTTGTATGCAAAACACAGCAACCAAAACATGCACTACTCTTTAGCAAACAACTTTCACACTAAATCATTAACACATGTGCAGATTAAACTACTACTTAGTTATACTGTATATCACATGCAGTAGTCAAAGTTGTAGAGTTCCAATACTAGCAAGGCATTCAATTTTGATACTTTGCTAAGCTCAAGATGTTTAATCATTTGGCAAGCAGAAAACGGTTCAATGGCAAATCATCGTCTCCAACACCATGTAAGGTTTCTTTGAAAATGTTGGTCTAGCTTTTTATGCAAGGCACCTTACCCAGAAGCAGCAAATTTATAATTCCTGGTTCCAAAGGCAGACTGATTCTTCTGGACAAAGCATCATGTGGGTGTTTTTGCAAAAACTAGCCTCAAAAGGATCAAATCAGGGCTTAATCCAATAAGAAAACAAATATCAAGAGATAACAAATATCTACTTTCCCACTGTTCGTTGTAGATCTTGCCATAAGCCCAACTTTTATGCATCAAAGATATTCTCCTCAATATCAAAGTTAGTAATATAAACTGAATTAAAGTATTAAACAGTGAATGTCTTATAGAAATCCCTTTGCTAAAAGAAATTCAATTAATTGACCAACAGTCAACTTCATGATGAAAAAACAGAATTAAAATTTTGCTCCAATGACTCAGTAAAAGCAATTTGGAATTGTTGAAACCATATGGAGGTATAGTGTTGATAATAAATAAAGTATCAACTTTATCTAGGGAAAAGAACCTTAGAGGAAGAAACAGCCAACAAATATTTTCCGGATTATACTTACAAATGGAAATAAATATTCATGTGGATGGACCTTCAAGAAAACTGAGTTTTCAAAATGAAAGGTGACATTTGGAAATCCATCATCCACACTGCAATGAGAACAAAACATATATAGACATAAGAAAATGCTCCTTAAGCTTTATGCCTGAAACAGATTCGGGCAAATGTGAGGATTATACAGCATGAATGAAGAAATCAAGCTTCCAAAGATACCAAGCCTAAGAAAAATACAAGACTTGGGCCAACAAATAACATAATAATCAGAAGTGAACACTTAATAATTAATACGCATATTAGAGAAAGACTTGAAAATTATCTATCTGGTCTAAAAATAATTAAATGCATGTGCATAGTCATTAGAGTTCAAGGAAATTAATAATATTCCACCAGGGATTATTTTCGCAAATTACAGACATAATGCTAGCTGGAGTACTGTTAGGTTTGCTTTCTTCATTTTCCTTGAGTTATTTAATCAATTAAGATGATAAGATTAATAAATTAGCCACACAAATGAAGTCAGATAGCTAGACATATTACACAATGCCCCCCAAGAAATTAAGGTGAACCCAGAACGAACTACTAAAATGCAAATTCAACATTTGTACACCTTCCAATAAGGCAGCAATTATGTATGTGCTCAAGATAATCATACTAAATTAGCCATACCATCTGATATGCACAACATTCTAAAAGCTAAAACCGCTTTCCAAATTGTGGAGGAAAAGTATTATTTCTAGAAGCCAATGAGTCATAAAAAGAATGTACAAAATAAATTCTGTACCTTCCAGAATACTGAAAACATGTATATTCATCACGTACAATATGAACTTTCAGATCAGGTTGCTGAGAGATTATCTAACAAGAATATAAACTTTATAAGTAAGCAATCATATAGTGAGAATATTCAACAGATATTAAATCATTTTATGTTATTTACCTTACTGACTAATGGTTCATAAACAATTTCTGGGAGATAGGCCAAGGTTGTACCGCTATCTATTATTGCTCCCTTCCGATCTCCTGCCTCGAACTCTTCTGTTGGAAGATGTAGGAAATCTTCACCAACTTGAACTGCCGTCATATTGACATTGTAATGGGGCCTAAAAATTTTAAGATCAAGGTAGAGCTTCAGATGATATTCCACATGAAAAGATGTAGCATCAGTGTATGATTGAGCTGTGTGATTTGCTGAGTGAAAAAGAAAATAGTGAACACAGATTTAAATCCAACTTAAGAAAAATTAAAGATGATGAACATAGACATAACTTGACTGCAATATGCAATAAACTTGGCGTTACTGTTGACATTAGGGATATAAACCATGTTACTGGGGCTCAGGTACCAATTTCCAGCAAACATTCACAATAGAGCCTGTTGAAAGAAAATATGATACCCATTTTAGTATCCATTCCAGTATGGGCTATGCAGGAGGGGCTATTGATGGTGTCAACTATGATTTTCACGTTGGTGGATTATTCTGCAATTGCTGCGAGTTTTGCTGGTTCAATAGCTTTTCCGTAAAAGCTGTTACTGAGCATGGGTCTTACTCAGGATACACAGTCTGAGGATCCTTTTGTTTTTGGTTATATTATGCCATCTGAGGATATAGATAATGAGGTAAAAAGTTTGGGAGGGAACATGAAGAAATGAAGGAAAAGTTTGGCAGCAGTAGATTGGTCAGTGGTTTTGAAGAACAGAGGCATCGTTTGCCAATGGGGGAAAAAGCAAGGAGTTCTGGCAATGATGTTTGATGATGGTTCTCTATAATGAAGCAAATGCTCTCTGTCGAGAGAAAGATTTGAGGTTAGACTTTCTGGTTAAGGGAAAAAATTGCAGCATTGAAAGAATTAAATGAGGTTAATATTGAAAGATGTATGGGTATAATTGTCCAAAAGGTTAACTTGTTTCTGGCTTTAACTAAAGGTTGTCCTGGCTATGACACCACACATCATACCCATGATTCAGTATACTTATTGATGCAGAATCAGTGTAAAAGACTTTGGACATAATTTTTACCCCAGACTAGACCAGCCACTCTGACCAGCAAACAAGCCATTGGCCATTTTGGGTTACCCCCAAGACTCTTTTGAGGAAGATCCACTGAAAACTGGATGGTTACTGGTTAACTAGTTGACTTAGTCACTGCACAACTGATGGTGCAGTTTGTTTTAGGATAACATGCCACTGTCTGCATTGGCACATCACTCTTACCAAATTAATTTCACCAGATTGCTTTACACGAGTCAAAACTCAAACCTTGTCAACCACACCTCAAATATGGATATTTTCTCCAAGTAAAATATGATTAATTATATTTCTAGCAAACATGAATATAATTATTTTGATTGGGTAGTACTATTAAACCAAAATTAGGACTATTCGCTAAAAGTTACGGTAAAGCAAATTATGAATGTCTACGTGGTGGACTGGACTTGCTCCGGTTCCAAGTTGCGGCCCGAATAGCTGAGACAAAAGGTCAGAGCTAGCAAATCATTATCTCTAGCAGACCTTGAATTCAAACTTCTAGAAGTCAACAACAAATGCAACCACTCCACTGGCAGCATGCTGGTGATTTCAATATTTTGTCAACAGAATGTTATTATATTAAAACTTAATTACACCCTAAAATACTGAATATATATTTTAATCATTCATCATATATTTAATTATTGACATATTAAGAATTCTTTGCAACCCTAATTGAGCCGCTAGCTCTTCCCCCCATGCCTTCTCCTATTCGTAGATCAAGCCAGGTTCAAAAACCTTAATTTAAACTGCATATTCATAGAACATTCAAAAATAAGTTTAATCTTTATTTGCATGTGCTAAATATACCTTGCTTCAAGCTTTCCTAAGATAAGTGGGTTTAGTTCTTAGAAAACATATGCATACCTAGTCATTTTCACTACTTGTGATTTCAATAACTAAACGTTAAATCAAAGTTTAGACCTCCACACTTTTCCTTATAGTCTTTAACTTTTGTTTCTCATGTTTACACAATGTCATTTTACCCCTTATCCAACACAATAATGCATGTACTTTAGAGAAAAGCAATTGTCAATTCATAGGTATAATCTCCTTTGTACAAGATCGAGCTTTTAGATTAAGATATTTTTGGGTCACAACCCAACCCAGTTTGATCGTCGTACACCAGCCAAGCCAACTCGCATCAATCAATCCAACTTTCATTACCAATGTTGCAATGAATATACTCTATTCTGATTGTACTTTGCTTGAAAGCTTGGATATGATACCTAAAGACTTCTAACTGTCAAGCTTAGGACCCTTTCAAATTTCCCATTGTTTTCTTCCATAAGCATCCCCCACATTAGTATATTTCAGCCATCCGAAGTTAGGTGGCATTTGGTAAAACTGAAAATTAAATACTGAAATTTTAAGTGCTGAATTTTAAGCATTGAATAAATACTAAGATTTTTAAGTAATGAATGTAATCAAATTATTGAATAACTGTAACAACTGAAAAATACTAAAATTCTTAATTCAACACATTTAACATCATAAAATTAACTTTGAAGATTCAACCATCAAATATATATTTCAAATTATATTAAAAAGTAATTTCGAAACAATTATTATATAATGAAAAAAAATTTTATAAATATATAAAAACAAGAGCACAAAATTCAATAATAATTAAAGGATATATTAAGAACATAAAAGTCAAATAAATAATGTTTGGTTTGTTAGTAATAATTTAAAGATAAATTACACTAATAACTGAGCATTTTAAGTAGAAATCTTAAATTAACAATTTTGACTTGCCCTTTTTAGTAATTTTTAACTTAATTGAAACTTTTAAGTTAAGTCCATATGATGTTGTAAAACTATCTTAAAAGTGAAAATTTTAATATTAAATCATAAGTTGGGTTACCAAACATCCTCTTAGTCTCAGTTGTCAATTTGATTTCAATCCTCTAACATCTAAATCAACTCAAAGAAAATGTAATAGAGAAAATCAATGGGCATTTCTACAACATAACTGCAATAGCTTTTCAAAACTAAATTGCAAAATGACAACAAAGAAGCCTCAAGGTATTGAGAGCACACCAAAAGGTTACCATCAAAGTTTAGCCAATTAATGCAAGTACTAGCAAGGATCTCAAGATCAGTAAAATCAGCTTTCCATGTTTCTTGTATCTTTAAAAAAAATCTTTCGTTCTTTAATAATGAGTAGGAAATTTGTGGCCAGGCCATTAAAATGAATAAATATAAATCAAAATTCGACATGAGGGCACAATCAATGTAGGTATGCCAAGAAATCATTCACACAAGAACAAATCTAGCCATCAAACAAAGAAAGCACAAGCGAGAACAATTTCAAATTCAATTACGTACTGGTTTGGTATCAACGGTGTCATGTTAACTTTTGGCTGCACAACATGCCCAATAGCAAAGATACCACCACCATTTATACCATCTAAGCAATGAGCAAATATCTTTTTCACTTTCCTAGTGGCAGCCAACTGCGAAATCATTGACGAATTTGATTTCCCAAAACCAAGTATGCCATCAAGAGCTTCTTCATTAGTTGGGCCTAAATCCCCTGATTGTCTAGCCCCACACCTGTGAGAAAACATTGCATTCACCTCAGTAACATCAATAGATACCAAAAGCCAATGCATACACATGCTAACATGCATGTGTGGGCAAATAAGAAAAAAAGAAACACACTTGTGTCTGTATAAACTTGAATGCCAGAATTTTAAATCTAGAGAGAACCCTCTTCAACTATAGGAAATTTAAAATGAAAAATGCATGAATCTTCCTGGTCAACATAATACTAGAGAAAAACTAAAGGTCGATATTTTTCATGTAGTCTGAAATTCACCCATCCATTCTTCCTCTTCCTGGTCCTGTATCAATGTTTGTATGCAAGAACAACCAAAAAATTACCAACCAGTAATGCTGGAACTCATCAGGTAGTTCTGTTGGAATTCATGAAGTAGTTCTGTTTTGACGCATTTCTAATACAATATCATACTTGTATAACATATCAATCTCATAATATAACAGAAGACAACTAGTGAGAACCTTGCAATCAAATTTCGTAGACAACAATACAGTTTCTCTGTGAAGAAAGCAGCTCTGAACATAAACCAGATGCATGGAATCACTGTGATGACTTTGGATTAAAGATGGATTTTACACATGAAAAGTTCAACTCTATTGCACTTTATTACTTATAATCAAATCCCTTTCTCTAAAGCATAGTAGAAACAATAATAAAAGCACCTTGACATGAGTCACTCAAAGACAAAATTGGATACTTAGTAGTTAGTAGTGCTTTCATGTCATGCAATCATAAAAAGAAAGTTCATTAATCTATAAAACCTTGTAAATTCAGATATTAACAGGCATATAAGAAGCTCACCCAAATATAACACTTCCATTAGAGGATGTAGTTTGGAGATCACCAGATACCCTATCATACTGCACAACATCCTTCACAAAATAACCTGCAGTAGAGCTCCCATCTCCATATATCTCAAGATAAGGACAAGACATATTTGCAGTACAGCCAGATAATGGACCTCCATTTACCTCATAGCAAAACTCCTCATCACAAGGAACTAGCTTCCCGCTGACTGAATCCTTTATATTATATAGTGTAAGTTCCATCTGGCACACAGATGAACACATCATTAGGAAAAATCAGAACGAATAATTAAGAGCAAAGAAACAGAAAGCAGAGAGACCTACACCAAGAGAGCTCGTTCTAGGGCATTCCCTACATTGAATGCAATTAACCCACATAATATCACTCCCTGTATCCACCTGTACATAATAGTCCTTTGAAGGAGTTCCAATTCCAACCTTAGCATAATAAAGCCTACGAAAACATATATATATATACACATTTCATAAATAACTAACTATGTCAATGAGTGTAAAAATTAAACAACAAAACTGGCATGTGCATGTAAGTTAGAGAAACAAACCCGACAGTATCAGGACGACCGCTACCGCCGAGAGGGAGATCGACGCCGGCGAGAATACGGAGCTGGCGGCGATCGTCGTGTGCTTTTAGGTCACTGAGAGAGCGTTGTTGGCCTGCGTATCTGTACTTTACGCTAAAGACGCCGCTATCAGAGGAGACGGCAGGAATCAATACTATTATTATTACTACGACTAAGAAGAAGATTAAAGTGAAACGGTTCCTCCTGGTAACCACAGAGCATATCATATCCATTTTTTTTATATAATTTTAGGATTTTCAATAGCGCGAGAGAGAGGGGAAGGATTTTGATTTTGATTTTGATTTTGATTTTGTTAATCCACTGACTTGGAAGACTTTTTCTTTCCTTTTGTTTTTCCAGTGAAAGGGTGTGGGGACCCACACACACTTCCATTCCATGCTAGCATTTTCCTTCGTCCCATTGTTGTTATTGCGGCTTGGAGAGAGATGCAATTTGGGAGGAGTAGTGGCTTTCTAAACTCCCTCGCTTGGTTAAGGCCGATTCCAAATTAGGGAGAATATGCAAATAAGCACTTAACGTTTAGGACGAGAGCAGATAAGTCCCTATTTATTCTTTTGGCGCAAATAAACATATAAGAACCTTTTAGCTTTGCATTATGTCCCTAGTAAATGGAGATTACATTTCAAATATAACGCGAGATGTTGATATGGCATAATACATGAGACTCTAGTTTAAAAATAACTTTAAACTTCTTCACTCTTAGCTTTATTATTTGGCCACTGCTTTCTCATTTTATTAACTAACTCTTTTTTCATTAATTTTTTTTCTCTCTCTTCAATTTTAAATATTGCAAAGAAAGCTGGTATTGTCATTACCTTAACATCAATCTCTAAGGTTATCTTTAATTCTATACAAGCCTTAATTTTTTTAATTCCTGAAAAAACTTATTTATTTTCTAAAAAAATAAAAAGAAACTTCATTCTCTGTTTTTGTCATTTAATTTATTTGAAATTATTTTCTTTTATTAACAAAAGGGTTTTATTATATCTATTAATTTTTGAAGAAAAGAATAAATTGTTGCTTTATAAGCCAAAAAAGCCAAATTGCTACTAAAGACAATAGATTCTTGATTGGCGTACAAAGTTGGTGGAATTGATAAATAAACTAGGGAGAATCAGATGGATTTGGATTGTGTGGGTAATTTGAGTTGGTGGTGGTAATGAAAGGTGAGAAGGAAAGAGTGAGAATGAAAGGTGAGAATGAGAGAGGAGGTGAGAAAGAAGAAAAGAAAGAAAGAAAAAAAAAGAAAAAAAAAAAGAGATGAATACAAGAATGCTGACTAATTAAAATTTGATAAGTGAGAATAAAAGAGTAGGGAATAATAGAGAACACATAAGTTTATAGTGGTTCGGTGTATTAACCAACTTTGCACCTATTCCTTAATCTCCAATTAAGTGTTTCACTATCTCAATAAACAATATAGTTGAGTTTTTCCAAGCTCACTCCTAATTTAGTGTTACATCAAATCTTTACACTTGTGTTTTTATGGCTAACACAACCCTTACAAGAATTTTACCTAGGCTAACTCTTAAACCCAATCCTAAGTGTTTAGACTAACATGCAACCTTTATAAGAGCATACAAAGCTCTTTAATAGCCTTTTTAAGGTTAATTACACACAAAGGTTATAAAGAAGGTGTGAAAGAATCAAATAATGAATATGGCACAATAGAGACTGTTGATCAATCATAAATGTTCTTTGGATGGGGTATTTATAACCTCTTAAAACCAAAGAGACGTTACTCTAAGAGTATAGGCCATAACTTTACTTTAAGCTCTAGATAGTGCATTAAATGTACTGTTAGAGCACAATCGTGGTTGCTACACATTATTCACACTCACAACTTGCTTTTCATGGTCGAGACTCCTTTGTCGCGGTCGCGATTCTTAAAGTAGCAATAACCATAATCCACGCAGCAGTTCATAACTCACCGTGTCAAAGGTAACCATTAACGGTCTTCTTAACGGATATAATATTTGCGGTTAGAAGGCTGTGGTGCGGTTGCAATATGCTAGAGATAGAACATCTAAGATAGCGGGATTTGTTGCGGTCACGATGTTAGCCGCTAAACCTACTGTCTCTATTTTTTAATTTTTTACAAGTGCGATTACTTAGCTCACAGTTGCAATCTCCCTTTCAGCTGCAATGGTCATATGAATATGAATGTTGCAATCTCCACTATCTAATGGTAGTTGCAATTTAGGAGGCAAAAAGATTCTTGATCTTTCTAAGGTATAGATGAATCCTTCAAGAAAGACACTTGAAATCCAAGGTTAGAGACACTCAATTTAATTGTCAAGGTCAAAATCAGGGGTGCCTATAAACCCGAAATTAGATCACATGAGATATTGACCACTTTAGCCTCTACTAGCCTCATAGTTTTGTCCCTTTAATGGATTTGAGAACTTCCAAGAGGTCACCATCTTAAAATTTTTTCGAACCAAGCATGTTTAACTTTGGAATTCTTATAATTACACAACCAAACAACCAAAAGGCGCCTCATGTGATTAGTTGCAACTCCTTACATATATACTATCAACTATTTCCCGCCCCATTTCGATGTGCAATTGAATTCATTTATGTACCCCATATCTTAAAGTGCTATCATCTTAGAAGCTTGCCATAACTGGCTCCTTGTCCAGGTATCCTATCTTTGCCCCGACGTCCACTTCTCGCCTCATCGGACCGCTTCTCTAGACTAGGTTGTCACATGCACACCAGATTTCGCTTGGTTCATCCTTGAACCACATATCTACTAGATGGATCCTACTCTGATACCATTTATATCAACCCATATCTCCCCGGCATCCATTTCTAGCCTCATCGGACTGCGCTTCTCTAGGCCAGGCTGTCACATACCTGCCAACTTCCACTTGGTTCATCCTCGAACCACACATCTATTAGAGGGGTCATGCTTCCACTTCTCACCTTATTAGACTACTTCTCTAGGCTAGGCCGTCACATGCCCACCAACTTCCGCTTAGTTCGTCCTCGAACAGAACATCTACTAGAGGGGTCCTGCTCTGATACTATTTGTAACGACTCGGAACTAGATGACATGAGATATTATTTGCTTTAGCCTTCATTGGCCTCACAGTTTTGTCCCTTTGGCGAATTTAAAAATTTTCAAGAGGTCACCCATCCTAAAAAATTTTCAAACCAAGAACATTTAACTTTGGAGTTCTTATAACTCCACAGCCAAACAACTCAAAGGCGCCTCATATGATTAGTTTCAACTCTTTACATATATGCTATCAATCATTCCCTGCACCATTTCAATGTACAATTTGATTCATTCATGTACCCTATACCTTAGAGTGCTACCATCCTAGAAGCCTGCCAGAAGCTGCTCTTTGTCCAGACATCCTATCCTTGCCCCGACGTCCACTTTCGCCCTCATCAGATCGCTTCTCTAGGCCAGGCTGTCATAGAAGTACAAATACAAATAATGTACAAAGACAAATGAAGTATTTATACTCCCACTTGATTTATGATATCATCTTTATATTAGGAGAAATAAATTTTAAAGTTTATGTTCTCTGCCCCTGATCAAATAATCAAAATAATTTATAGTCAATTAATAAATTTATTATCCCTCCATAATAACCTATGATTAGAGGTAAAGTTACAGTTTAGATTTTCTCTCCCCCTTTGAACAAATACTTTTTTTTAATTTCATTCCCCCCTTATTGTGATTGCTCTTTCTAATTGTTAAATTGTTGCTCTCCCTTTGTAAATCCTTTCCCCTACCAACTTATCTTTAATTATTAGAACTTAATTTTTCTCACTTAATTCTTTCTCAATTCTCTTCCCCTTTGTCAAAAGCAAAAAGAGACTTAATAACAAAGAAAATAGGCAAAGTAAGAGATATTAAGAGAGACAATAACAAATAAAAAGAGGTATCATATTTCATTGATAATATGCAAGTATATGTTGGATCAAAGTAGAGTGCCATGAAATATGATGAAAACTAAAGTAAAAATATAAGAAATAAAGTAAGAACATAAAAGGACCAATTAAACAAAATGGAAGATGAAAATGAAGAATGGTGTCAACACCCATTTTCCAGATTTAGATATCGAGAGAATTACGGAAAATTTGATCATGAAAGTTATTGCATTTCTCGAGTCTCGAGAGGTTGAGGACGGAGAAATCCCAATTAGGTTGTGAGTAATTGAACCAAAGTTATTTTTCTGAAATCAATTTGAACTCAATTGATGGAAAAAAATTAAATTTGAGGAGTGAAAAATTGTAATTTTTAAAAGTTAGGTACTAGATTGCAAGAAATTTTTAGAATTTTCGGCCCTTGAGCCAATCGGCTGTATGTACAACCAAATCAATTGTGCATAGAGCTGAACAGTCTCGATTAGCTTTCGTCTTGGCTTTCAACATCATTTTATGTATATTTTTGACCTAAAATGCTAAAAGTGTCTTCTAGAAGATATTATTGATTATTATTTGAATTTAAAAAGATTTTATTTTGGATATTTATTGAACTAAACGTCCGATAAATTAAAATATTTTTATATTTAAATTATTAATATTATCTAACTTTCCTAGGATTCCCTAAACCCTATTGCTATAAATAGAATACTATGCTCTAAGTCTAGGTCTAAGATTAGCGACATTGATTATTAGCTACAACTATTATTAGCACTGATCAGAGAATTTTCTTTTGGAAGTCAATAGGAATTAAAGAAAATTAGCAAGAAAGAACTCACTTTAGAAAACTCTTTTTAGAGAACAATAATAGCTTTCTAAAAACTCTTTTAATAAATCAAACACCAAAACAAGCCCTAAAAAACACTGGATTCATATCCAATCTTCAATTCCACCTCATTATCATCTCTAGAGACTCGAGGATCAGCACAACACGGTGACAACTTGAGGATTTCCAAATTCAGTATCATCATCATCTTTTTCTCTTTTCTTAATATCTTTTTATGAGTTTAGAAACATGATTAGGATTGATTGTTTTTATATTCTATGTGATTTATGTTTTTAAATCTAAGGTTTTCTAATAGTTTAAAATGTCTCTGTAATGATTATGCATGCTGGATTTTGAATATGATAATATGAACTATATTGGATTTTGAATCTAATAACTTTTCTATTGGGTTTTGAATCTCATGAATTAAATAATTAGGTCAACATATTAGACTTATTTTGCTTTTATGATATTTCATATGATTATGTGATTAGATAAGATTTTCGAATTGCATGATTAGTTTTAGAATATGTCATGTGAAGATTTTATCTTCTGTTAGTTTATTTCTTTTGTTTCTTACTTTTTATGTGTTCTAGCTCTGTTTAATTTAATTTATGTCTTTATTTTTTTAATATATACTAATCATGTTTGATGTTCTCTGTGCATGTAAATTGGCTTCTAGGTGAGGAAGGACCAAAAACTGTGAAAAATCAACCTGAAGAAGAGCTTAGAGCGAATCAGCTCAATGCTAAGCCAATCGGGTCAGTGACCTCACCCATTAGTTATTCTTCAATTCTTGCCCTAATTTCAAAACTTTTTGGCCTTTTTGGCGATTTTCAGTACTTTGTAACCTAGATTAGTTGTTCTTATTGAATTTATTAGTTGCAGGAGGATTTTAATAGTTAGATTTAATTTTCTATTTTTACTTTTTGCTTTATTTTGGATGTATGCCAAATACCTAAGTATCTGTCTGCTTAATAAAAGTTGGACATATAGACATTAGGCCTTAAAATTGAATTTTGGCATGAAAATTGTAGTCCGTTAGTTAATAAGATGGTAAGTTGGGCTTAGATTAAAATCCATATAGAATTAGTGGACTTTTGCATTACTTTAATTAATTAATGAACCCATTTAGAATAAGATCACCTAATTGGGCATTGCCATGTATAAAATGTAGTCCATTTAGGTTAAAGATTTGATAATCAAAAGCATAACTTGTAATTGGGCTAGACTAAGCTGGTCCTCTGTACATAATTGAATAGTTAATTAGATTAACAATTTAAATATGGATTGGGCTTAATAAAAATGGGTTAGACCTAGGTGGACCTCACATGTTGTGATGGTTTATTGTAGAAATATAACTATTGCATTTATAGGGAATAGCCTGTTACACAATAAAATTAAAAATAAGGATATACAAATAAGGAAGTTGGCTTCCGAATCCATCTCTAGATGTGCTGAAGCTTACTTATGAAATTGAGAAACGCCACTCAAATAGTAAAAGTGTCCTAGACAATTACCTAGGTGGTGATTCTTATCTCCACGCTAGTTTTTATGACTAGTTAGCATTTTCCTTATTAGGTTGAAAAGCCTTGCACTATCGTAGTCGTTATAAACACTTAGGTGCGCACTTGAAACTACCAACCACAGTGGCAACCCCGCTAGGGATAAGAGAACCCGATTCCATTATATCCTTATTTTTAATTTTATTATTTAACAATTTATTCTTGCATCACTGCACCATTTTCACACATTATGCACTAGTTCTTATAGCTCTGATGGCGCTGATTAGTAGTTTTTTTAGTTCTATTCGAACCTTAGAATTATGACACTGGCTAACTGTCACTCATAAGTAATAAGTAAATTTCCTTGAGTGGGGAGACGAGCAAATGAAGAATATTCTTTACTTGTGGGAGCCTTTATCCTTACCTAAGCCTCAACCCATGATGATAGTAGAAACCTTTCCTAAGTACCCAATTGCTTGCTATTTGAGATATTTTTCCTTATAAGTGTTTAAGCCCATATATTGGAAGGTTTTAGCCCAAAACCTGTGGTTTCAGGCCTTAGACCCAAAAATATGCAGGCTTTACACTTATATTGGAAAATATCAACTTGCTTGCTTTAATCTGTTTTAAGAGCTTATGGCATGCGCATTAGGACTACTAATCCCCTATTGATAGTAAGCCCATGCCCAAAATTCCAGGGAAGAAAGACTCGCCATGAACCGTATATAGGAGAAATAAAGTTGGAAGGATGCTTGTATAATATCGGATTCTCCTGTGGGTTGGAAAAGGCAAGAGAGTGGTAGGCTGGAGAAGGTACCAATTTCATCAAAGATTCAGTCTATGTTAGAGTACCTCGAAAGACTAAGGCATCAAGCTTCTATAACTAAAACCGAAGCTACATCAGAGATAGCAAACGAGAGAGCTAATAAGCAAGATGTTGAGATCTTTAAAAACACTGTCATCGATGATTTGAAGGGTGTGATTTTGGAGGAGCTCCAACAACTTTTGGCTAGGATGGCTGCAAATCAAGCTTGCTCCAGTTGCACCAGCTGCACTTGCTATAGCTAATCCTCCTGCTATTATTGACCCGACTGTTATCACCACTAAAACTACTACTGCTACCGCAACTGCACTACTGCTAATGCTGAAGATTTTGCTAAGAGGGGAGTGCCCCATAATTTTTGGGACTTCAATGAGCTTATGCTAGACCAAGCCAAGAGGGAGACTATCATTGTCACTAATAAAGTTGTGAGTGGCTTAAATGCAAAGCTTGATAAGATGCAAGGCATGCTGGAAATCAAGGGTTTGGACTCGATGTATGATTTCGATGAGTTAGCTTTGACGGGTGAGGATAAACTGACTGCAAAGTTCAAAATGCCGAGATGAACAAATTCAATGACACTGGTGATTCGAAAGTACATCTAAAGCAATATGCTGCTATCATAGGAACTACTCAACTAAGTAGAACCCAAGTTGTCAAACTGTCGTAAATTGGTACCATGGAATGGAAAAATCCCTAAAGCTAAATGGCGAGATTTATATAATTTTTTTGTAAAGCAATATGACTATAACACTCATTGGAAGTGTCAATAAGGGATTTTGAGTCCACTAAGCAAGAACCAAATGAGTACTTCTTTGACTTCTTGAACAGGTGGAGGAATAAGGCAAGGTTAATGAAAAATAAGCCTTCTAAAATGGACCAAGTTTGTATGGTGGTCTAATACATTCTTTCAAGTTGGATGGAGAGGCTTCAAATGATTAATTTGAAGACCTTTATGGACTTATATAATGATGGGCTTTAGGTCAAAGAGATCAAGAATGATAAAAGAAAGAACGTGTGAACTAATGGGAGGCCGAATTATCAGGCTAGAGGGAGCAGAATCCTTGATGTGAATATTGTCCAACAACCGAGGAGGTTCTCCAATTTCAAGCAGCCTCTTTCAAAGATCTTTGAAAGGCTGGTATAAAATGGTCTGCTCTAACCCACTACCTTTAAGAATCCTCTAAACCCCAATACACCCGGATATAAATCCAACGCCTACTATAAATTCCACCAAGCACCCGGATACCACACAAACAACTATATTCACCTCAAGCATGAAATTGAAGACCTCATCGATATCGAAAAGTTGACTGATCCTGACCAGCCCAATACTAAAAAATCCCCTACCTAACAATAACAATCCACCACCGTAAAATACGTATCGATGATCACCACCAATTTCAATGAAGATAAGGTCATGAATCCTTCCAAGACATATCTCTACTCAAAATTGAGCTAGAGCCAGAACCAAAAAGCCCACAAAGAACCTTCATCGAGCTAGAAGCACCTCCCAAAGCCTAGTAAGAAGCAGGAAACTCAAGCCCCTATCGCCAAAAAGTGGTCCTAATCCTCACAATGGTCTATACTGTGAGTATCACCAGGCTTTTGGGTATGTGACAGATTAGTGCAATTGTCTCAAGCACAAATTTAAGACTTGATAGACTGTGGGAAATGGCAAGTGGAACAACCTCCTCGGGATGAGTATGAGGACCTATTAAGGCAGCCTTCAGGCGAATTGGACTTCAAAGTCTGTTGTTCGATGCCTCCTTCGGCTGATATTTGGATCGAGGACATTGTGCCGAGTGGTTGGGGATCGGATGACAAAGAGCAAGCAACTGGTGACTCTTGCCTTCTAGAGGTATGGGAGGAGGGTGAAAAGAAGTCAGTAATGGCCATATACATTTGATACAGTTTTAAGGATGAGTGTGAAGTCAAGACAGCAGTGTAAAAGATATATGGGCAAACAATAACTCTGACAAAGAAGTTGAGCCAATGGGTAAAGGTAATGACAAGAGGGCACAAGAGCTGAAGCAAGTTTAGAAAGTGCCAAAAGAAGAGGACAATGGGCTATTAAAAGAGCTAAATAAGAATAAAAAGACCTATCGGCATTTAGAAACTATTGATGTAATCATATGACCATAAAAGGCTCTGATTCAGGCCTTATCTAGCATCACCATAAGCACAACAACTACCTCTAAGGAAATTATCAAAATGATAAATGATAAGATCACCAAGATGATCACTTTCTCGGATGAAGACTTATTACTAGAGGGAAGGGACCATAACACGGCTCTCTATATAGTAGCGGAAATGAAATAAAAAAGGACCCCGTGTGTGATGGTAGATGATGGGTCATCCATCAATAAATGTCCTTCTCACATACTTCCTAAACTTAGGATGATTACGAAAAAGGTGAAGCCGTCTACCATGGTCATAAAGGCCTATGACAAGACTAAAAAGGATGTGGAAGGGACATTCTCAACATTGGTAAAGATGACTTTTATAGAATCTTAGGTTGAATTCATTTTCTTGGACATCCCAGTAATCTTTACTTTGTTATTGGGTAGGCCATGGCTTCATGCCTTAGGAGGAATCCCTTCCATTGTGCACTAGAAAGTCAAATCCCCTCACGAAGGAAAGATAATCCTCATCAATGCTGAAGGTGGTAAGGTCGTCTTGGCTATTCAAGAAGTTGCTAAAGAGCTTGAGGCCCCAATTGGATTTCAAGTTGTTATCCTCTACGAGGACTATATGGATCCTTAAGTGGCGAGTATATTCAAAAAGATGGACTTCATGCTTGGAATGGGGCTAGGGAATGATCAGTAGAGGATTGTAGAGTTATTAGACTTTAAGGACAGAAGACCCAACATGTCTTGGGATATAATAAAGATGAAGATGAGGGCAAACCAAAGGGTAAGACTCTAAAAAGTATTTTCCAAAAGTACAAGCCCTACTTTGGGAAGCCCGAACCCGTTACTGTAGCTGGGATTGAGGTGTCAGGATTTGAAAATTTTAAGAGTTTAATTGTCGATAGGATGGTTGAACTAAGCATCAAGAATGTTCGAAAGAAGGTCACAACCAAGGTCGAAGAGCTAAAGCTGGAAGAGTTCATTTGCCTGCTAGAGAATTTGAGTCCACAATGGTTAGCTGCTCTAATAGAAAAAATTTATCATTAATGTATTTTACAAAGAAACTGATATAATAACGTCCAACCCTTATAAGGATGATATCTTTTTTACTTCTAAGATCAATGATATGAAATCTGATTTTGCTTACTTATGTGATGTCTTTCTTGATGGCAGTGTGCATTTTAATAATCATGACATGTGCGTATTTGACATAAATTCCATACAAATTGATTCATTTAATTTAAGTATAGATGAAAATCCAAGGCATATTTGGATTGCTCATGATATAACTCCTAAAGGGAGGAAATAATTTGGCAAAATAATAGAAAAAAGAAAATTAGTATTTCCTTGGTCCTATGACGACATGCTAGGGTTAGACAAAAAGATAGTAAAGCACTATATTCCAACCTACCTACACATCAAGCCTATTAAGCAGAAAATGAGAAAGCTGAGGCCGAAATGTGCAAAGAAGATCTAAGAAGAGGTCACTAAGCAGGTAAAAACCAACTTTCTTGATGTAATCAACTATCCTGAATGGTTGGCGAATATTGTCTCAGTCCTAAGAAAGGATGGAAAAGTTAGGATTTATGTGATTATCGAGACTTAAATAAGGTTGTCCTAAGGATGATTTTCTCCTTTCCCACATAGACGTGATAGTCGAAAGTGCCGCCTCAAGTGCTATGTATTCCTCAACTGATGGATTCTCCAGATACAATTAGATTATGATGACAGTCGTAGACCAGCTCAATACAGCATTCATCACCGAATGTGGTACGTACTACTATAAGGTTATATCTTTTAGACTAAAGAATATGGAGAAAACTTATCAGAGAACAACCACTACCTTGTTTTATAATATGATGTCTAAGGAGGTGGAGATGTATGTGGACGATATGATAGTAAAATCTGAAATAAGGGAAGGGCACTTTTAGGATCTTTATAGGTTTCTAGGACAAGTTGAAAGGTATAACCTAAGGCTCAATCTGAAGAAAAGTGTATTCAAAGTGACATCAAGAAAGTTGCTAGGGCATATAGTGAGTCAATGGGGAATAGAAATCGATTCGGACAAAGGTAAAGGCTATTCAAGAAATTCCAACCCCAAAGACAAAGAAAGAGGTTAGAAGATTTCTAGGACGTCTACAATATATCAATAGGTTCATTTTTAAGCTTATGATTATTTATGATCTTATCTTCAAACTCTTAAGGAAACACCAACCCATTGCGTGAGATAAGCATTGTAAGAAAGCCTTTGACAAGATCAAAGGGTACCTGATGAAGCTGCCGGTATTGAAGCTGCCTAGGGATGGTAAACCGTTGATTCTCTACTTGGCTTTAGAAGAGAAAGCTATGAGAGCAATGGTGGTGCAGTTTGGGCCCAACAATGTAGAACACGCAGTTTATTACTTCAATAAGAAGTTGCTGCCCTATAAGTCGAAGTATAATATCATAGAGAAGACTTTTTTGGCTATGATATAGGCTATGAGGAAATTAAGACACTATTTTCAATTTTATAGGGTTCAGGAAATTTCAAAGATAGACCTGTTAAGGTATCTATTCAAAGCTCCGTCTCTCATCGAAAAGTTAGCTAGATGGTTAGTACTCCTTAAAGAAATCAACATCGAGTACGTCATCAAGAAGGTAGTCAAACAAAGAGTTATAATAGAATTATTGGCTGTGAATACAATCAAGGGAGACGCCTCTTGGGATCTGGAGTTCCTGATGAAAATTTAGGGGCAATCGAGATCCAAGAATGGAAGATGTACTTCGATATAGCAGTAAATGCAAGAGGTGTGGGGTAGTAGTTCTAATTATGCTTGAGGGAGAAATGCTGCTAATGGCCAAACGACTGGACTTTTTGGTAACAAATAATATAGCAGAGTATGAAACATGTTTATATAGATTAGAAATGTCCATGGTAACAGGAGCGAAGCAACTGATGGTCTATGGGGACTCTATGTTGGTAATTCAATAAGCCATTAAGGAATGAGAAGTAAAAGAAGAGAGATTGAAATCATATGTCAGTTATCTCAAGGCTTTGGTTTATAATTTCTCTAAGTGTTCATTTTATACACTTGCCTCGAGATACGAACTAGATGGCAGACGCATTAGCTACTCCTTCATCTATGTGGTACAACCTCGTGCAGCTCCCGATGAAGCCGTTACAAGGGATAGGTACGCACTGCGAATCTAAGCCATGAACTATATCCGCCATGATGGGGTATTCTATAGAAGGATGGTTTCGAGTGTCCAACTTAGGTGTTTGACTAGAGGGGAATCACAAGTGTGCACAAAGGTGTGCGGGCTTCACATGAACGGTATAATGTTAACTAGGAAGATTATGTGTTAATGTTACTACTGGTTAACAATGGAGAAGGATTGCATAGCTTTAGTAAGAAAGTGCCACGAGTGGTAGCTGTACAATGACCTGAGTCATTTACCTCCGACTGAACTTCACAATTTGATATCTTTTTGGCCTTTTGCAGCCTAGAGAATCGATATCATCAGAGAGATAAAGCCTCATTCGAATGGTCATGGGTTCACAGTCATAGCAATTGATTACTTTCTTATATGGGTTGAGGTTGAGTCATTCACTATTATGGGGCAAGGTAGATGGCCATATTTATAAAGAGCAACCTGATATGTAGGTAGGGGGTCCCACATCACGTTGTGATGGACAATAGTGTGCAGTTTATGGGCGAGATAGTAGAACTGCTAGCGCGTACAAGATCGAGCATCATAACTATTCTCCATACAAGCCTCAAGTGAATAGTGCAGTGGAAGCAACCAACAAGAACCTAAAGAAGATACTCTCGAAGATGGTGTGAAATTACAAGGATTGGTCATTTTGGCTACCTTTTGAACTTTGGGGATATCGAATGACTAAGCAGATGTTGACAAGACAGACTTCATACTCTATAGTTTATGGGACTGAATTAGTCTTATCGGTTGAATTAGAATTCAAGTCTTTAAGGGTTGTGTTAGAGGCTGAAATACCATAGTATCAATGATTCGAGGAGAGATACCAAAAATTGGCTTTGATTGATGAAAAGCGAATAAAAGCCCTATACCACATGCAGTTATACTAAAAATGGATAGCGAGGGCGTTCAGTAAGAAAGTCAAATCAAAGTTGGAGACTTGGTGTTAAAACATACAAGACCCAATATGTTCGATCCGAGAGGAAAGTTCAGGCCTAATTGGGAAGGCCCATATTTGGTTAAAAAGATCCTACCCAAGGGTACTACTAAGATTTCAGATATGAAAGGAAATGAATTCTTGAAGCCTATTAACCTAGATAATCTCAAGAGATACTATGCATAAAAGTAAAAAATATAAATAAAAATGTAAATAATAGAAAAAATAGCCTGTTGATCAGAAAAGCTAAAAAGGCTAGTAAGGCAAAAATTAAGACATGAAGAGAGAAAATGTTCAGCTAGAAAATTCGAAAGGACTAGCTGATAACAAGAGTTATATCATGAGAAATTAAAATGTGATTATTTGGGCCTTTAGTAGATGAATAAATTTTTTAAATTTTTTTATCAAACCTATATATGTTCTTTTTTACTTTATTCACTACTAAAAGAAAAGATAAAACTAAATCCTAAGCAAAATAAATGATATATAACAAGAAGCATTCTTCATTTTCTTCTTTTAGCATATAGATCTCTAGATTCAGCAGCTAGCTTTTGAGTTCTCTTGAACCTTGCAAACCTAGGTGCATTGATAGTTTGAAGTTGAACCCAAGCCTTGAAGTTGTCATCTGCGGTAAGATCGCCTTCAGTAGAAGGGTTGCGCTCTATAGTGCAGCGGGGCTAGAGTCTCTCAATTTTGTTTAAGAAGTCTTGCCTAGTGGGAAACCTTCAAATTTGGGAGAGAATTTCTAGATTAGTTGCTTCTACCCACATTGGCGATAAAGCCTGGAAGGTGTATAGAAAGTGGATGCTCATAAACTGGGTAAGGGAACACAAGCGCCATGTACCAAGAAGGTGACATGCTTGATTGTCCACCAAGGGTAGGTCTAGTGGATGAGTGTGTTCGGAATGCCTTTCATCTAAGAAATCCAGCTCTCATGGCCTCGAGGGGTAGTAATAGTACAAACTTGCACTTTCTTCAACTTGTACTCGTCAATGTCCCTTGGGATGTTCAGTATTTGAAGCTTCTCACACAACTAAATCTACAAAAAGAGAGAAGAGAAAAGAAAAAAATATAAATAAAAGTTGATTTAAAAACCCAAAAGTGGGTGTGGCTCAAGCAAAAATAGAGTATTCTAAGTTAAAAAGCCGAAAGGGCGTCTTATGCAAAAATTAAGGCACAAAAAAAAAGAGATATGATTGCATACCTGCAAAAGAATGAGGCTGCCACCAAACTGTTGATAGGTTTTGTACATGTCTAATCCAATAATGCTTTCAACCTAGATAACTGGAATTGGATAAGCTCCGTGCTCTACTTGGTCAATAATGCTAATAATTTTGATATCTCCCTCTCATTGAGGAGAATTCAGCAAGAATTAGGCATAAAGGCAAAAGCTCAATATCCTAACCAAAGCAAGTGTACTTTTCTCTTTCTTCTTACAGTAAGAGATCAATGCAATAATAGTAAGGTATTCGTCAATAGAATGGGGAAGTATCTCAGCTGGAGGCATATTGAATAACTCCACGAATTTGCCAAGGCAAGGATCATCTAACTTTAGCAAGGCTATAGGGTGTGTAGAATCCTTGAAACTGCCAAGAATAGTAGTAAAATCTTCAATCATAGGGTATAGCTCTTGCCTATTAAAGTGAAAAAATATGGTGCTTTTGGGTACCAAAAGTTAACAGCCGAGTGAAGGTAATGCTGAATAAAGGTGAAATTTCCCAATTTGGTCCACTGATTGCTAGTTAGGGTTTGAAGGGGGGTTACGTGTATTTATAGGTAAAGAAGTAGTGTTTAAATTGAACTCTGCAACTGTAGAGCCGATTGGTTTAGCTCCACAGCCAATCGACTGTGTGATGCCATGAGTTAGAATTTTTAAGTTTTTAAAGATTTTTAGGCATTTTTGGGTCTCATTTGTTCGCAAAAGTGTATGCATGATACTCAATAGTATAATAACACTGAACATACTCCAAATGGTCAAATATGAAATTTAATATAAAAAAGGTAATGTCATATAAAAGCAGTAAAGAAAGATAGAAGTACAAAAGAGAGAGACACTACTCTAAAATCAAAAGTCACCAAGGCTCTCTCCCGAGTCCTCCATCCCCTTGTTGGAATCAGCCTCCATGCCCTAAGTCCGAAGAGTGGACAACTAAAGTGTCAAGGTCCCGATCCTACGCTGGTGAGCCTCGATCTATTGCTCACGGTCATCTACTTGTACCCGCAAGCCCTCGTCATCCTTCTATAATAGAAAGAAACTTAAAGGAATTAGTCATTTCATTTTACGACATACATATATACATTATACAGTTTGTTATTTATCTTGTATTATTCTTACCCTATAATCTTCACCGATGACGAAGAACTGCCTCCTCGCAATTGCGACGAGCCGGTGTATGTGCTCAAACTGATCTCTCTAAATCTGTATAATTACATGCATATGTATTACTAACATTTTAGGAAAAGCAAAAAATGTAAAGCACTAAAAGAAACAACTCACATGTGTATAACCTCTCAGAGTAAACTTCAAAGGGAGGCTCCGCTCCAAGGCTAACCGGTGATCGATGGTGCTAGAATTCTAGTAGGACATTGTAGGGTTCGGAAGGAATAGGATACTCTCCATAATTATGTTAGACACCATTGCAGATGGTGCATCAGAGGCAACAACTATAAATGAGCCCGTGATGCGAGTGGGCCTAAGACAGCGAGTGGACCACCCCTCCAACTCAAAAACTCAAGGTGCAGGGTGCGAGAACTGAAATAAAGGAATTAGGATCAAATGGTAATATAATAAGTAATTCAATGAAGTAACCAAAGTGAGAAAGTACTTGGGTGATAGTCTCGCAATCTAGGGGTATAGGTTCTACTAGCTAAGATATAAAGGAAGTGTAGTCTGTTCTTCGAGATCGAATGGTAAGATCCTCGAGGTTGTCATACCCGTCTATATTCATTGTCAACTCCTCATCAACGATGTGAGCAGTCCAAAATATAGACAGAGGAGAAGACAAAGGCACTTGATATCTATTGGGCCCTCTCTCCCAGCCGTAGATCCTCTCTCCTAAACACCATGCTCGACAAGCGGGCCCAGCCAGGAGAATTCTCTTATGCTTGAGATCTGTAATAAATAGCATATAAGGATCCCAATGATGGTGCTTCTCGAGCCAATCGCTACGAATCTATAAAAATGTAAAGATAAGTAATTAAACTTTGAAATTATAAATGTAAGTAATGAATCTTTCTCTTACCTGATCCTAGGATATGAAGGTGATCCACATACAATGCATGTGGACCTGCACCTACTCTAACAGGATGCTCTGCTCGAACCCTAGCGGCTTAAGCAAGGGAAGGCTCAAGAAGTGCTAATATGCTGGGAGCCTACTAGAAGGCCGATCTCCAAGGCCCATGCTTGCAATTCGAGATAGTTAGTAACTCTTATAAATATATAAAAAGATCAAAGAATAAAAATAGTAAATAGAACTACATTTACAGAGCCTCTTACTCGCGCAAACTGTGATGTCCATATGTTGATATAGATATGTGAGAGCTGCGGTCCCCCAGTTGAATGAGGAGACATATCCAAATCCCTTAAGGGAGCCAAGTAGTGGAGGTTCAACAAGTTTCCCAAATTACTGAACAGAGTGGTCCCAAATAAGTACACCACAAAGGCCTAAGCTATTTGATACACCTCTCATATAGTCTGAGGCGTGAATCCATTATAGTGAAAGGGGATGCTTTAGTAAGCTAGGCACCAAATATTCTTGCGCGTAGGCAAGAACCCTAGTAGGTTAGTCATGAACTAGTCCCGAGCATAGGACCACTGATCATGGATGGCATCTTCAAAAGGTATAGGCGTACTTGTGAAGTCAATGCCGGTAATGGTAACAAAAGATAGCAGAGATACTGGCAACTCTTCAACTGGTGTGTGAAAGGTATGGGTGGTGTCCATCCACTTCTTGAATAGTGTGTAGACCGAACTATGATTGATCCTTCCAGCAATAGAAGGTAGTATGACAACAAATCGGTGGAACCTAGTATTAATCCAAACTTGGATGGAGCTCGACACCTCGTCAAACCATTCCCGTGCCCCATAGAAATTTTCAGCGAACCAGATCGACACAACATCACTCTAAAAAGAGCAAAAACAGGTATAAAAACACAATGCACCCATGTCAAAGCTCAAATATAGGTAAATATACTCACTAATTTTAAGATTTTTGTCAAAAATGGCTAAAAAGCTGATTTTCGATCTGCGCGTGCCCCATCGGGCTGTGCAGAGTCGATTAACTATGTACTAAGCCGATTGGCTTTGCAGGCTAGGGTACACAACTTTTCATTAGTTTCCTATAATTTTTCTATATTTGCCGAAATTAAAATACCTCGTCAATGGTCGAAAATGCTTGATGCATGCTTATTTTGGCCAAATTTGGGATTCCTCCCTTTTCACAAGCCCAAGGTCATTCTGGCATGAAATTGGCAATGAATAGTCCCAGTTCGGTGCAACTGGGGTGCACCGAAAAATCTCGAGGAAGAGCTCACCATTTCGAAATAAATTTTATGGAATTTGGCTAAGAAATGAGATAGAAATCAAAGAAAGTGTGAAACGAGTTCAGAGAGAAAATAAGAAGGAATGGATAAGAAAATGGATATTTATTAAACTGAATGTCTGATAAATCAAAAGATTTTAATTTTTAATTATTGATATTATCAAACTTTCTTAGTATTTCCTAAACCCTATTACTATAAATAGAATACTATGTTCTAGGTCTAGGGTTAGCGACATCAATTATTAGCTACAAGTATTATCAATAATGATTAGAGAATTTTCTTTTGGTAGGCAATAGGAATTAAAGAAAGTAGTATGAAAGAACTCACTTTAGGAAACTCTTTTTGGAGAACAACAATAGCTTTCTAAAAACTCTTTTCAAAAATCAAACACCAAAACAAACCCTAAAAAGCACTGGATTCATATTCAATATTCGATTCCACCTCCTCATCATCTTTAGAGACTCGAGGATCAACATAACAAGGTGATACCCTAAGGGTTCCCAAGTCCAACATCATTAGCATCTTTTTCTTTTTTTCTTTATATTTTTTATGAGTTTAGAAACATGATTAGGATTGATTTGTTTTTTTGTTCGATGTGATTTATGTTTTTAGATCTAGGTTTTTCTAATAGTTTAACATGTTTCTATAATGATTATACATGCTGGATTTTGAATTTGATAATATGAATTGTATTGGGTTTTAAAACCTGATAACTTTTCTATTGGATTTTGAATATGATGAATTAAATAATTAGTCAACATGTTAGATTAATTTTTCCTTTATGACATTTCATGTGATTAGATCAGATTTTAGGGTTGCATGATTAGTCTTAGGATCTGCCATGTAAAGTTTCTATCTCTTGTTAGTTTATTTCTTTTTCTTTTTTTTTTTTCACTTTGTATGCGTTCTGGCCCTATTTAATTTAATTTATGTCTTTATTTCATTTTTTATATATACTAATCATGTTTGATGTTCTCTATGATGTGAACTGGCTTTTGGGCCAAGGTGGACCAGAAATTGTGAGAACTCGACCTGAGGAAGAGCTTAGAGCCGAGGCAAGAATTGAAGAACAGTCGATTTGTAAGGTCACTGAGCCGATCGACTCAGTGCTAAAGTGTTTTTTTTGGGTAAGAGGGATGGTTCTAGAATGAAGTAGGTAGTCAAGGTCAAGGAGCTTGGAATTATAGCCTAGTGAGGGGAATATGTTTGAGATTGGAAGGAAATGCATCGCAATATTTTGCAATGTTATGTGAGAAAGGAGATGAGTAAGTTCTTTGACTTGTTGCCATGGAAGATAAAATGGTTTGTGAGAAAGTGGGAGGTTTAGATTTTCTTATGGTGAACCATCCTAAAAAGAAATTAGAGGTCCTTTTGACTCACCTTCTTATCACCATCTCCTCTAGAATTAATGGTAAAAGTAATGATTCGGTGAAGGAAAAAAAGATGGAGAGATTTGATACTTTTAGAAATGGAGGATTTTGGATCAAACCTAGTTTCGATGATATGTCGGAGCAAAATTATATGAAGGAGCTTTCCATGTCCATGATGGGAAGTATCCATCAATATAAAATCAAAAGACTGTTAGAGTATGTCAAAAAGACAAGGAGTTGTCAGATGATCTATATTAATTTATACATCATATTGATGGCATGCAATTGTTCAACTCTTTAATGGTATGAGTAGTCATGATATTATCAAAGAATAATCCAAACCGTTAGAGATGAACACCGTAGAATATAAGCACAAATGTAAGAGAAATTATAAAGCGAGTTTATAATGATGAGGTTCTCATTAAATACGTTCCTAAACTTTATTTATAGTTAATGTTTGATCAAGAATTAGATATTGATTGTTGGATATTAATCAAACGCTTGAGACTACCATAATATATTATCACTGACTTGTGAAGTAAATAATATGTCTCATAAGGTTGAGGAATAGGCATTCCAAGATAAATATATGGGTGCTTGTTATAAGAACAAGTTCGTTGAACAAAGCTTACTAAGTAGTCCATATGAAATTTACGCCAAGTGTATATGGATAATACTCTTGTGATAATCATATAAGATCTGATCCTTAGACTTGAGATAATAATGTATTATATTATATGAGGATTGTTATACTTTAATACTATCTTATGTCCTTCTATCCACAGAGTGCTCAAGAGATATTTATCAGGCATAGTAAAAGTCATATGAAGATAATAAGTTATCAATAAAGAATTCATTGCCCAAGGTAATATGTCATGAGATCTTATCATGATGATTCTTGATATACTTTAACATGGAAATCCTTAGCTAAAATTGTACGAATGAAGATTATGAAAAGTTTTTCATAGATTTTATTTAAAATGTTATATGCATTTACAAGAACAAATATGATTAGTTCAGTTATAGAGTTGACACTTGCATCCATACTCTATGAATCAATTGGGATAAAAGTACAATGAAAGGATTGAATTATATTGTAAGATTGTTCACTGCAAAGATTGATTAAAGCACTTTAATAACTCTTACATATTTGGGTGGTCATGATGCATTGCTAGATGCTAATTTTGATCTATGAATATGAATTCAGTTAAATTAGAGAATTAAAAATAAATGAAAGGAGTACAATTCATAATCTATATTTTTTGCTAACATGTTAGCAACTTTTTAGATCACACACAAATAGGCTTTAATTGAGGATTAAAATAAGGCTTTAAGCATTAGCCTTAAGCTCACACATATTGGGCCTAATTAAAAGTTAATTAAATTAAGAGCTAATGAGCCTTGTATAATGAGCATATGATGGATTTATTATTCTTGAATTAGATCTTAATTAATCAAAGTCCAATTAGAAAAATAAAAGCCTAAGTTAATGTAAGCTAGGGTTCTATAGTAATCCTAAACCTTTAAGGACTTTGATTAAAAAGACCATATATATATATGAAGAGATGAATGAGGCTTTAAGCATTGGGCTTAAGCTCATATATATTGGGCCTAATTAAATGTTAATTAAATTAAGAGCTAGGTGGGCCTTTTGTAATGGACCTATGATGGGTTTATTATCCATGGGTTAGATCTTAATTAATCAAAGTCCAATTAGAAAAATAAAAGCTCAATTTAATGTAAGCTAGGGTTTTGTAGTAATCCTAATCCTTTAAGGACTTTAATTAAAAAGACTATATATATAGAAAGAGATGAATGAGGCGATAATTATTAATGTCTTTAATGAGAAACGCATTTTCCTAGAGAAGACTACCCTAGATGAATCAATCAATAAGATTAATTGACTCATCTCTATTGCTTGGAACTAGCATTCAATCTCATATATCTCTTCTCAATCTCTTAAAAGTTATTTAAGAGATCTTTGCTTAGAGGCTTGTGTGGATCACCGAAAGAGATTGGTCACTTGAATAACTTTAAAGTGCATAAATCATCCTTGAAGAATCAAGAATCAAGAATCAACAAAGCAAGAAATACTCCTTGGATTGGCCAAAACCCCCCTTTATAAGCCTTCTTAATTATTTGCTTGTTTTGTGTGTTATGAGATCCTTGGTGGGAAATGAAAATTTATTATTTTGCTTATGTTGCGCCTTTCTTTATATTTTAATGTCAATTCCCAACAGTGGTATAAAAGCATCTATTAACTAATTTAGTCATAATGGTTATATAATTGTTAATTGATAAAAAACATGCAAATTTGAAATTTCTGGGCTGTTTTAGAAATTTTGTTAGTTGCCACAGCTATAAGTTGAATTTTTGGGAGATTCTTGTTGCATATGAATCCTAAATGATAGAACTTATGATTTGAAAGTTTTAATATTTTATGGATCTCGTTTGATTATGGTTTGAGTGTTAGGAGTCCATGCCTTGAGCGTAGACAATTTTTGATGTGATCGTTAATACCCAATCTGATGCGATGCTTATGCAACTATAACTAAGGCAGTGAACCTATCGATGCAGCCTAGCACAACGGCAAGTAATAAAAATATCGTACCCCTCGGAAAAATGAAATCCTAGAGTTACTGCTTCATTCCTTGTTATCTAGCCTAAAATTAATAACAAAGGTTTCTAGATTTACTAATGACTAAAAACTAAATTCTAAGTTTAATGCGAGAATGAATAAGCAAAGAGAATAATCAAGATAAGAAAGCAAACCCAAAGAGGACCTAGACTAGTTGGCTATCAAACAAAAGATAATAGATTGTTGAGTCTGATTATGCTACCCGTGGACGGATTCTAAACTGAATTCGGTTTCCCTCTCGAGACAACCGAATTCCTAAACCTAAGAACCAAAGGTTGGAACCTCTTCCTAACGATTGATTATTAAGTATGCCTTAAGCTTTAATCCACCTCTATTAAGCTTTGTTAATTCTTCATCTGGCAAATTAATTAACCTTACCTTTAAGGGAAAATTAACTTGTTCTTGCAATTAAATTTCCAAACTCAATTAGAAAATTTCTCAATTGCTAAAAGAGTTCTATGAATAGTAATCAATACAATCAATGTAACAACAACTCGATTTATATTATTAATTGTAAAAAGAACACAAGAAAGGAAACTCAACCAATCTCAATAATTTAGTACAAAGCCAACACAACAAGGAACTCCAATGGGTTCAACCAATCTAGCTACACATGTTCATGTCTAAAGCAAATAGGAATTCAATTACAATGAAAGAATAAAGAAATTGAAACATATACACCCTTTTCCTAGAATTGGATGAACAACTCAAAGCCTTAATCTACACTACAATTGATCTCCAGAATTGCTTCTCGATTTGCCCCAAAACTCCTCCTCAATCTTCAATCCAAAACCTAGAATCATGAATCTAACGTTCCAAGCTGGAGTCAGTCACCTAGAAGCCGCCCTAAAATGCTTGAAACATGTCTAGCAAAATTATAAAGGAAGATGAAGAGTCAAATTGCTGATCAAGAACTCCCCTTTTCTCTTTTTGGCTCATTCCTTTTATACATTGCACAACTACAGGCGTGTTCCAGCCCGTGTCCCTCAACACGGGGCGTGTCGGGGCCGTGTTGGTCTCCAAATGACAGAATGAACTGAATTGAGCAAAGCCGTCTTCTGGTCCGTGTTACCAACACATGCCGTGTTCTTGCTCGTGTTAGCCAACATGGGCCATGCTCTAGGGCGTAGTATCCTAAAAAAATGTGCTGCTTCAAAGTGCTTAAGCTACACGACCTAGAATTTCTGCACGAGCTCCAACACGGGTCGTGTTGACTTCCTAAAAGTCAACCCAAGGTTGAACGCTTCTGATTCCGTCCGTTTTCACGTGAAATTGATCTAAAATTGCTCAAGCATTGATGATGGACCTATAAAATCTCATAGAACATGAAAGGACACAAAACACAGGTGAACTTGGAATAAAAACACAATAAATGCTAAGAAAATGCACAATAATATGCAAGCAAATATGTGTAAAACTATGCATTTTAAATCACCCCACACTTAAGCTTATGCTTGTCTTTAAGCAATTAAGAACTCAACTCACAAATTGCAGTCAGCAAGTCCTCAAAGTTCATGCCCCTAGGCCACAACAAATAACAATCAGCACATCTCGAAAGAAACTCAATCGTAAGTCAAGTTGCAAATTATTAGCAGAGAATGGAGATAGTATCAATCCATGAATAATTCAAATAACAACTCAATAACAGACATCAAGAACCAATGCCTCATAGGGATCACTCAAGTCACTCAAAGTGTGTATAAGGTGAGAAACAAATCTTTCAAAGCAAATGCATAAAAAACCTGCTTACCATAAGCTGCTCATAAATCCTATCTCCGCTATTGTGAATAAATGAATACCAAAATCAAAGGGCTTTACCAGGGTTGTAATGGGGCTAAGGTAAAGGTATGGAGATTTGGGAAAGAAGTGTGAAAATGCTGAAAATTCTTGCAATAAACAATAAAGTATGCTCAAAGGATTAAATGCCTAAAAATACAAAACATATCCACTAAGATCCTCAATTTGTAGAACAACGCTCGAAAATACTATTAATCCAATAAAGAGATTAAAAAAATAAGGAATTTTGTTCTTTTTTTTAATGAAAACTAGACTAGCATGTTATAAGAGAACTATTGTATACAACTGAATAAATTAAATAGCAAAAATACAGTTTGGATTGAAGGGAGCATCTAAAATATAAAAATGATTTAGTGAATTCACCGACATAGCAAATGGCATTTTAATCCCAAATAAGAGAGTAAATCATAAAAATCCCAGCGTAAAGGTAAAGGAAAGATAAAATGAAGAGGCTAAGAAGTAAAGTATGAAATGGTGTAAAATGAAAAAAGGGTAAAGGCTCAACCATGGCTAACTAAGGGAAACACAAAGAGTAGGCTTTTGGCCAAATGTAGTGAATCCTAAACTGCCCAAATCATCTCATGGTATTCACAAATTTATGTAACCTCAACAAGCATTATAAAGTAAGTTCTAGAAGCAAAGCCAAATACAATGCATACTCAAACAAGAAATATAAAAAGCATATGTATAATGAATGCTCAACTGGCTCAAACTCTCACATTTGAAGTGTGGCATTAGTTGCAATTGGTTCTCAACATCATTAATTGAATCATCACTTAAGAAACACATGCATATAATATAATCAATCTTCTAAGTTAAAATTCGACAACTCGAGAAGCAATTAAGTGACATCGGTTTAACCCGGCAGAGTTAATGTATTAAACACCATTAATTTTTTTCCAAGGACAATGAACAATAAAGAAAAAAGTAACTGAAAGTCTATAAATCAAATTGTCAATCAACTCAAAAATAGCATACTTAAGTGCATAAAGACATAGTATCCTAATATCCTAACAATATGCATAATCAGTGATAAAAATTTCAGATACAGCTAAAAGAAAATCACAAGAAAGAGAAAGAAACATACGGTTTACCAACCCCACACTTGAGGAACACACTGTCCCTAGTGTAAAACAAAGTCAGTACCCCACTTGGGGAGTACAAATAAGGAAAGCAAATTCAAGAATATCTAAGTACATTACATGTTTGAAAAATAAAGTAAATAAAAATAGAAAATAAAGTGAAATCTAAGGAAGATTGCCCCGATCATCTGTCGAGGTCGGTGGAGTGAAAATCAGTGCGTCCTCAACGCGGGTTGTGTTAATAGTCAACTAGGGGTCCTGAGTGGAAGGTGAGGCTGGTGGAGGCACCGACGCATCCTCGGCAGGAGCTGTGCTAGTAGACGGTGGAGGGTCCTGAGTGGCAGCTGGAACTGGTGGAGGCTGGGTCATATCCGAGAAATAATTGCTGAGGTCCAGCTCAATATCACCCAGGTCATCAAAGAATCGCTGTACTCTATCATCCCCGAATCATTGCTCTGCTTGGAGTTAGTACCATCTAATCATTTGTGTAACACATCTCGAGGCCCTCCAAGAGCTGCTGCAGTATGTCGTTAAAGCCCTGGAGCTGTGCTCTGGTCTCCTCCCAGAATTACCTAAACTCATTGAAGTGCTCCTGCTGAAGGTCTCATTCATTTAATTAGAAGTCTAACCATCTTCTCAAGTTTTCGAGCGAGAGTTTAAGTTGGTTTCGATGTCGGATGAGAGAAGCGAGGGCTAATTTTATCTAGTAGCAGTCCCTCTATTTTAGACATTCTTTCTCCCATGGGTTATATATGAATAGTTTACGGTGGTAGGGTAATTGAATTAGGTTGCATCCATTGGATAAAGGTTACATCTTTCCTTAGGAAAGCCTGTCTAAGCGATCTGCAAAAGCACCTATCTGAGCACTAGAAGTGCTGGTAGTGTATGAAGATAAAACACTAGGAGAGGGGGTGAAAGCATGTGCCGGGTCAGGTACATCTTGAGGTCATAGCTCTAGCACGTCCACAGCTGGGTCCTATGGTGCTCTAGCTTTGGCCTCCCTAACCTCTCGCAGGATCTAGCTAACTAATCTGTACTCTACACCGAGGGGCCCCTAGGAAGCTGTCACCATCTGCATGTTAATCATCTGGCGGACTCCTACTGGTAATATATCCCTGATCTGAGTCAGCTCACTCAAACAATCATCCAGAACATCTAACCTCCTAGCTAAACGTGTAATGTTGGGGCCAAAACAAAGATGAATCTTCTTGCGCTTTCTCATGAAGGTCTTGATCTGATTGGCTAGGAGGTAGCCATATCCAGCTTCCTCTACTGGTGTAGTGCCTAAAGGATGAAGACATTAGTATGTGTCACTACACCAAAACTCTCCCCTCTGCCTATAATGGTATAGACCAGAAGTGTATGCAGATATCAGAGCCGGTTTGGAATGCTGGACGCCTTCGAGCGGCTGATGAGCATAGTTTTACACATATTTGCTTGCATATTATTGCGTATGTTCTTAGCAATTATTGTACTTTTATTCCCAGATCACCCGTATTTTGTGTTCTTTTGCATTTCAGGAACATTTATAGGACCATCATCGGTGTTTAAGCAATTATAGATCAATATGTGCGGAAACGGATGAGAATTCATCAAGATCGGACAAGAGCCCGCAATGAATACATTGAGCACGGCCTGGACTCTGGCCGTGCTTAACCATTGGCTTTGATTCTTGAAATTGGCACTTTGGGCACGGTTTTTGTAGCCACCACGGCCTTCAGCACGGCCCGTGGTAGCCAACACGGGGAGCAACACGGCCGTGGTGAAACCCTACTTGGTGAGATCCACAGTTTCAGCACGGCCTAGACTTCGGCCGTGTTGAGTTAAATATATAAGAAAAATGAATTTTTCTTAGAAAGGAGAGAGGGAGAAGAAGTGACATAAAGCCCTGGCGGCTGGTTCGGTTTCTGCACAGTATTGAGTACGAGAGAGAGTTGTAGGGAGTAAGAATCCCGGAATCGCAAGGTTCCGGGTGCAAAACCGTAGTGGAAGCAATTCAAAAGGCAGTTTGGGAGATTAATCAAAGTGTAGATCCAGATTTGGAGCTGTTCATCCAATTCGAGAGAAAAGGGTGTACATGTTTTATTTTCATTATTCTTTCATTGTAATTGATTTCCTAGATTGTTTTAAACATGAACATGTTTAGCTAGACTGATTTAATCCATTGGGATTTCTTTACTATGTTGGTTTGATATTATATTGTTGGATTGTTTGAGTTGGTTTTGTATTCTTCTTGTTTTCAGTATTAATAAGATTATGCATTATTCATGAGACGTTGTGAATTGTGATGTTTAGATTGCTTTATGAGATTGAGAAATCCGTTTGGCAATTGGAATTTTGAATAACAAGAACTGGTTAATAATCGCTTAGAGATAAGGATAATTAACTAGCCGGATTAAGAATTAACAAAGCCTAATAGAGGCAGATTAAAGCTTAATGCTAATTTAAGAATCAATCGTTAGGAAGAGATTCCAACTTTAGGTTATGAGGTTTAGGAATTCGGTTATTTCGAGAGAAAAACTGAATTCGGTTAAGAATTCATCCACGGGTAGCATAATTAGACTCACCGATCCTTTATCTTTTGTTTGATTGCCAACTAGTTTAGATTCCCTTTGGGTTTGTCTTCTTGTCTTGATTATTTCACTTATCGATTACTCCTGCATCTCCCTTAGAACTTAGCTCGTAGTTAATAGTTAGTTTAGAATTTATTCATCATCCATTTTAGGTTAATATAACAAAGAACAAAGAAGTAACTCTGGGCTTTCGCTTTCCCGAGGAATACGACCTTGATACTCGCCATTAGTGCTAGACTGCATCGATAGGTACACTGCCTTAGATTGTAGCTAACACGAGTAGCACCCATCAGCGGCTCAGGTTGTAATGATCTAGTCTGGTCACAATCTCATCCCACATCCTCTCATAAGGGATGATGTAAGTATATAAGCACCCCTGGTAGGCCTCTCTAGTGATCTCCTACTGAGTCCATAGCCCCAGGTGCATCCCAAACTAAGGCACTATCATCTAAAACTGTTTGTCCCCCAGCCTGAAAGAAATGGCATCCAGCTGATGCCAATCAGTGATCTGCTACTGTAGAAAGAAGGTGCTGCAGAACTTTGTAGTGAGCTCCTGGTAGGTAGGCTCGATGATGTCGAAGAATCGAGCATATGGTATGGTCTCAAAGAGCTCTCTGACCTTCGGGGCTAGTCTGACCCTCTCTAGTGCGGTGAAGTTAATACACCTTCTAGTCCTGACTTGCTTCTATCGAAGAGCTTGGAAGCACCGCTCGTGGTCTGCAAACTAAAACGTAAGCAGTCAATGTCGCACAGGGGCTGGTAGTGCCAAGGGTCTTTGAGGTCTGGCTGGCTGCGGTGGCTGTGCTGGTGCAAGTGGTGCTGGACCCTACTGCTGTGAAGAAGAGGCGTCTACATTTGTGCAACGTCTCTTGTAGTGTGTCTGTCATGGAGGCTGCTATCTGGTGCGTTCTGATATTGTACCTGAAAAGGTATTAATCAATAATAGAAGCACAAAAAATAACACATACATAGCAGATAAATAATTCAAACAACATAAAGATATAGCCGAAATTTTGACAGCATAACAACTGAAAATTTCTAAACAGGAAATTTGAGGCATTTTCTAAATGCCTCAAACCTCTAATTCCTGTAAGAAGTAATAGCCAATGGTATTTCAGCACACTAACAAGTAATAATCACTAACTTCCACAATTTAGCAGTGTAAGGCAGATTAAAAGAAAAGGCAAAATTACATAATGAGAATTAAATAACTAAATTCTACCTCAAATAATCAATAGAATTTAAAAATTAAAATTAAACAAAATAAGAATTACGATAAAAATAAAATATATTAAACAACTAAATAAAAATAGGAAAAATAAAAAAATAAAAAATAAAAAAATACAATAAAAAATAAAAAAATATTAAATAAATAAGCATAAAAAATTAAAAGAAAATTAAGCAGAATAATATCAAATAAATAAACAAAAAAAAAACAAAAGAAAAGAATAATAATAATAAAAAATAAAAAAATAGAAATTAAAAACTAAAAATTAAAACGAATAGAAATTAGGAAATAAAGAAGAAAACTTACTTGGTTGATGGCAAAACGAGAAACAAAATTGTACAAAGATTGAAAGTTTGTAGAGAATACCCGAGAAAATGGAAGAGTTAGAAGGATTTTTGCTTTGAGATGGTCGTGATACGCCAAACGCCCGTGTCATTCTCGCATTTTTATAGCCGCTACATCCGACACCCTCGTGTTTTGGCTCGTGAGCGCGACACAATCTGTATCCAAGCCATGCTCCCAACTAGATTGTGTCCTTGAATGCCTTATAATCAAAACAGTTTCCACACGGGCTGTGTTGATCTATACAGGTCGTGTTATAAAACGTGTGACACTCGAGAACCGTGTAACTCCAATTTTTATACCCAACACGCCCTGGGCAATTAGACACTGGCCGTGTAGGGTAGCACGGGTCGTGTGACTCTCGAAAACCATGTAGTTTCATTTTTCACAATCAACGCGCCTTGGGAAGTTGGCACAGGCCGTGTCTGAAACCGTGTTAGTCCCGTGTTGAAGCCTAAAAATATGCTTTTACTCTGTTTTGTGCACTAACACCTGTATAACTCAATAATCTATACAACCAAGTAATTTTAAACAAAAACGACATAAAAATGAAAAGAGTTAAGTCAAAACTAATTGAAATGTAAAAATGAGCTAAGTAGAAAAGATAAGTCAAATGATAAAAAACGTAGAAATGTAAAGGATAAGCTAGGGAATGCCTCTCGAGAGCGCTTTTTTTGACCGAGTCGTGTAGCTGGACTTATGCAGAAGGTCAATCTCGCTGGAACAACACCATATTTACCCGCTCCTCGATCTCAAGCGAGTCTCCATAATAATGCTTCAAACGATGGTCATTCACCTTGAATCTCCCTTTATTGGGATGATGCAACTTAACTATGCCATATGGGAACACCTACTGGATTACGGACGGTCCTGACTAGTGATCCTGAGCTTCCCTAGGAACAAACGGAGACGTGAATTGTAGAGTAGAACTCGATCCCCAACTTGAAACTCCTTGGAGCCCCTCAATCGCTTGTCGTGCCACCTCTTAGTCCGCTCCTTATAAATGAATGAGCTGCTATACACTTGCTGGCGCAACTCATCTAACTCATTGAGCTGCCACTCTCTCTGTTTACCTGCAGAATCAACATCAAAATTACAAGTATTTAAGGCCCATAGGGCTCTGTGCTCTAACTTAACAGGTAAATGGCAGGCTTTCCCATACACAAGCCTATAAGGTGTAAAACTTGTCGAAGTACAATAGGATGTCCTGAATGCCCAAAGTGCATCATCTAACTTATTTGCCCAATCCTTCCTACTCACCCCTACTGTTTTTTCTAAAATGCGTTTCAACCCCTATTAATAATCTCTACTTGCCTACTAGTCTGCGGGTGATAGGGTGTAGAAAACCTATGGGTCACTCCATGTCGCTGAAATACTCTCTCTAGTTAAGCATTACAAAAATGAGTCCCTCTATCACTAATCAGTGCCCTAGGTATGCCAAACCTAGCAAACAATCGCTTAAGGAACTTAGTAACGACTCTAGCATCGTCAGTCTAGAAAGCTTGCATTTCCGGCCACTTAGAGAAATACTCAACAACAACAAGGATATACTTATTTCCAAAAGAAGAAGGAAAGGGCTCCATGAAGTCAATGCCCTAAATATCAAAAATCTCAACCGCTTGAATGCTCGTTTGGGGCATCTCATCATGAGTAGAGATGTTACCTGACCTCTGGCATACATCACTAACCTGCACGAATGCTCTAGCATCCTAAAAAATGGTCGGCCAATAGAACCCAGCCTTAAGAACCTTCCTAGCAGTGTGCTTAGCTGCTTGATGACCTCACGTTGGTCCCTCATGGCAATGCCTCAGAATTTATAGGATCTCCTCCCCGTGCACGCATCGCCGAATCACCTGGTCTGCATAAACTCGAAATAGAAAAGGATCTTCCCAAATATAGTACTTCAAATCAGTAAAGAAGTTCTTCTTTTACTGAAATGTCATACCCTTTGGTAAGACCCTTGCAACTAAGTAATTTACAAAATTGGAAACCAAGGGACATCTGAAGATACCTGAATAGAGCACAAGTACTCATCTAGAAAACTATCATCAATAACCCTTTCATCCAGTGCATCTAGGCTCGGGTTCTCTAATCTCGAAAGGTGATCTATAGCCAAGTTCTCCACACCCTTCTTATCCTTGATCTTAATGTCAAATTCTTGCAAAAGCAAAATCCAACGAATAAGTCTCGGCTTAGCATCATACTTTCCAAACAAGTACCTCAATGTCGAATGATCCGTGTAGACCATGGTCTTGGATAGCACCAAGTATGAGCGGAACTTGTCAAAAGCGTATACCATAGCAAGCAACTCCTTCTCAGTAGTGGTACAGTGCTATTGGGCATCTGCAATGTCTTGCTAGCATAATAAATAAGTTGGAACTTATTGTTAATCCTCTGTCCTAAACAGCTCAAACTACAAAATCACTAGCATCACACATTAACTCAAAAGGCAGCCTCCAATTAGGCGAAACCATAATAGGGGTTGTAGTTAGCTTCTCTTTAAGTAATTCAAAGGCTTGTAAACAATCATTAGAAAATATAAATGGAATATCTTTTACAAGCAATTGAGTCAAGGCTCTAGCAAGCTTAGAAAAGTCCTTAATCAACCTCTTGTAAAAACCTGCATGACCAAGGAAAATCTTAATAGCCTTAACCGAGCTAAGGGGTGGCAACTTAGCAATGGTCTCTATGTTACCTCTATCTACCTTTATCCTTGTATGTGAAATCTTATGCCCTAGCACAATACCATCTCTCACCATAAAATGACACTTTTCCTAATTCAACATAAGGTTAGCTTCTACACAGCGCCAAGCATACACTCTAAATTAAGCAAACAATGGGAGAAAGAGTTACCAAATACCAAGAAATCATCCATGAACACCTCCATGGACTCTTCGATCATGTCATGGAAGATCGCCATCATACACCTCTAGAAAGTAGCAAGTGCATTGCACAAACCGAATGACATCCTCCTGTAACCGAATGTATCATATAGGCAAGTGAAAGTGGTTTTCTCTTGGTCCTCAAGTGGAGTAAGAATATGAAAATAACTTGAAAAACCATCAAGAAAACAATAAAACACATGCCCTAATAAACGCTCTAACATCTGGTCAATAAAATGAAGGGGAAAATGGTCATTCCGAGTTGCATCATTGAGCCTCCTATAATCAATGCAAACTCAAAAATCAGTTACTATCCTAGTCGGTATCAACTCATCCTTCTCATTCTTGACCACCGTCATACCTCCCTTCTTAGGCACAACCTATACAGGACTAACCCAAGAGCTGTCAGAAATAGGGTAAATTAAAACTGCATCCAGAAGTTTAATTACTTCCTTCTTGACTACTTCCTTCATGTTCGGATTCAACCGCCGTTGTGGTTGTACCACTCACCTGTAATTATCCTCCATCAGGATCTTATATGAACAATAGCTGGGGTTGATACTAGGAATGTCTGCAATCTTGTATGCAAAGGCCTTGGGATACTTCTTGAGAGAAGCCAAAGTCATCTCCCTCTTCTCATAAGTCAAATCAGCTGCAATAATCACCGGTAGCTTCTCCGCCTCATCCAAATAAGCATAGGTCAAGTGCTTAGGCAACTCCTTCAACTCTAGGGCTGGTGGCTCCTCAAGTGAAGGTCTCAATTTCTGTACACCTTGACCTGTCAATATCAACAAAATAGTCAGTAGACCTGTTGGGTTCATTAGCCAGTAAACAAGCAAGTTGTTCCAATAAATCTGTAATGCCACCTGCAAAAGATCATAAAGTAATATCTCCTACAATTGAGACCCTACAATATCATCTAAAACATCCATAGAATGTACAGTATCATCATGGCCAAAGGAATGTCTCATAGAAGTGCTACGGTCAAAGGTAATAGACTCACCACCTACTCTAAGCTGTAACTTCCTATTATACGCATCTATAACAGCCCTAGATGTTGCAAGAAAAGGTCTACCTAGAATTAAAAGTACGCTACTCTCACCCTCTATATCCATAACAACAAAATTAATAGGAAATATAAACTTGTCTACCTTAACAAGTACATCCTCAACTATTCCCCTAGGAAATTTCACAGTCCTATCTGATATCTGTATGCTCATCCTAGTAGGTTTAGGCTCACTCAAACCTAATTTTCAAATAAACTGCTAGGTATTAAATTGATGCTAGCTCCTAAATCAGCTAAAGCTTCCTAATTTGTAAATTACCAATAATACAGGGAACATTAAAACTCCTTAGATCATGCCTCTTTACTGGCAGCTTATTTTGAAGAATGGCTGAGCACTCCTCATTTAGTGTCACAAGTCCCAAGTCCTCCAGCTTCCTGTTGTTGCTTAGAATCTCTTTTGGGAACCTCGCATACTTGGGCATTTGCGATATAGCCTCAACAAAAGGTAGGTTAATCCTCAGCTACTTAAATAAATCCAAAAACTTACCAAACTACTGATCAACCTTTTCCTGCTTCAACCTGGCAGGATATGGAATTGGAGGCTGGTATTCTCTCATATGATTCTTCTTCTTGTCCTCAGTTCGTGCAGGCTCTGTCACCTTAGGCTCTGGCTCCTTTTTTGCTGGCTCATCCTGCACAATAACATCATCATTAGCCATAGGTAAAGAGCTAGCTAACTGCTTATATGATCTTAAGGTAATAGCCTTGACATGCTCCCTTGGTTTTGACTTTGTAGTACTGGGGAGTGTCCCTAGCTGTCTCTCAGTCAGCATCTTAGAAATCTGGCCTATCTAATTCTTTAAATTCTGTATAGAGGCCTGTTGATTTCTAAGAGCTGTGTCTATCTGCTGAAACCTATTCTCTAAAGTGGACACGAACTTCATCATCAACTCCTCTAAATTAAGCTTCTTCTCCTGGTTATGAGGTAGTTAGGGGAGAATAGTCTGCTGTTGGGGTTGTTGCTGGTGCAACCGCTGAAATCCTGGTGGTCCTTGGGTGTTGTTATTTCACCATTTGAAGATGGGATGGTTTCTCCATCCTAGGTTGTATGTGTTGCTGTATAGGTTATTCTGCTGCCTAGACGCATTTCCCATATAAGCAACCTATTCATGGTCAGCAAAAGACGATGAAGAAGAAGTAAACATACCTCTCGTATTACAGTTTGCACTATAGTGCGGGCCACCATAAAATTCACAGCCAAGTTGTGCTGCATGGACTGGCATTTGGAGCTGGTCGATCTTCCTGGCCAAAAGCTCCACCTAAGCTGCCAAGGCTGATGTAGAATCTACCTGGTTCACCACTCCTTGCCGTCTTGGCCTACTCCTAGAAGGCTGCCACTGATATGTGTTCATAGCCATCTCCTCAATTAAGTTCTGGGCCTGCTCCGGCATCTTACTATTGATGGCCCCACCTGCAGCTGCATCTACCATTTGCCTCGTGGCTGAGTTCAAGCCACTGTAAAAAGTCTGCACCTGCATCCATAATGGCAAACCGTGGTATGGGCAACATCTCAATACGTGCTTGTACCTTTCTCACGTATCATACATGCTCTCATCATTAAACTGCACAAAAGAAGAAATATCATTACGCATCTTTGTAGTCTTAACAGGAGGAAAGTACTTATAAAGAAATTTCTCAGCCAAAGAACTCCAGGTGGTGATAGTGTTAGCTGGTAGGGACTGTAGCCATCTCTTTGCTCTATCAATAAAGAAAAATGGGAATAGCCTAAGCCGAATGCCATCATCGGCAGTCCCATTTATCTTGAAGGTATCACAAATCTCCAAGAAGTTCACGATGTGGGCGTTAGGATCTTCATTGGGCAAGCCTTCAAACTGAACACTTTACTGCACCATCTGAATGACATTTGGCTTAATTTTAAAATTATATGTTGCACTAGGTGACCTTAATATACTGGTGTGCGTCCCCTCCAGGGAAGGTCTAGCAAACTCGTACATCGTCTTGTTGGCTTTAATGACGTTGTTGTTGTCGTCTCCCATATTTACTGGTGTATGGACAAGAATCTCTACATGCTCCTCCTCCTCTTCTACGTCTAATCGCTTCCTCAGCTGCCTGGGGGATCGCTCTGGTTCGGGCAGAGGGTCTACTTATGCAGGATTAGAATTCCTGGTCATAAACTACCTGAAATGAACAAGGCAGCAATGATCTGAACAAATAAATGAATGAATAACTAAATAAAAAGTATTGACAAAAACAAAAAGGAAAAATGGCTAAAGTAACAAATAGCAAATCTTACTATAGTTTTCAAACAAATTCTCCGAAAATGGCGCTAAAAACTTGATGCGATGCTTATGCAACTACAACTAAGGTAGTGAACCCATCGATGCAGCCTAGCACAATGACAAGTATTAAAAATATCGTATTCTTCGGGAAAGTGAAATCCTAGAGTTACTACTTCATTCCTTGTTATCTAGCCTAAAGTTAATAATGAAGGTTTCTAGATTTACTAACTAAAAACTAAATTCTAAGTGTAATGCGAGAATGAATGAGCAAAGAGAATAAATAAGATAAGAAAGCAAACCTAAAGAGGACCTAGGCTAGTTGGCTATTAAACAAAAGAAAAAAAATTGTTGAGTCCGATTATGCTACCCGTGGATGGATTCTAAACTGAATTTGGTTTCCCTCTCGAGACAGTCGAATTCCTAAATCTAAGAACCTAAAGTTGGAATCTCTTCCTAACGATTGATTATTAAGTAAGCTTTAAGCTTTAATCCACCTCTATTAAGCTTTGTCAATTTTTAATCCGGCAAATTAATTAACCTTACCTCTAAGGGAAAATTAACCTATTGCAATTAAATTTCCAAACTCAATTAGAATTTCTCAATTGCTAAAAGAGTTCTATGAATAGTAATCAATACAATCCTTGTGACAACAACTAGATTTATATTATTAATTGCAAAAGGAATGCAAGAAAGGAAACTCAACCAATCTCAATAATTCAGTATAAAGCCAACATAGCAAGGAATCCCAATGGGTTCAACCAATCTAGCTACACATGTTCATGTCTAAAGCAAATAGGAATTAAATTACAATGAAAGAATAAAGAAATTGAAACATATACACCCTTTTCCTAGAATTGGATGAACAACTCAAAGTCTTGATCTACATTGTAGTTGATCTTTATAATTGCTTCTTGATTTGCTCCAAAACTCCTCCTTGATCTTCAATCCAAAATCCAGAATCACGAATCTGACGTTCCAAGGTGGAATCAGTCTCCTGGAAGCCGCCATGAAATGTTGAAACACATCTAGCAAAATTACAAAGGAAGATGAAGAGTCAAAATCGTCGATCCGTAACTATCCTTTTCTCTTTTTGGCTCGTTCCTTTTATTCATTGCGCAAATACGGGTGTCTTCCAGCTTGTGTCCCTTAATATGGGCTGTATCCGGGCCGTGTTGGTTTCCAAATGATAGAATGGACTGAATCGAGGTAGGCCGTCTTCTGGTCCGTGTTACCAACACGGGCCGTGTTCTTGCCCATGTTAGCCAACACGGGTCGTGCTCTAGGGCGTGGTACCCTTGGAAAACGTGCTGCTTCAAAGTGCTTAAGCTACACAGCCTGGAATTTTTGCACGGGTTCCAACATGAGCCGTGTTGACTTCCCAAAAGTTAACCCCAGGTCGAACGGTTCTGGTTCCGTACGTTTTCACCGAAAATTGATCTAAAATTGCTCAAGCACTGATGATGGACCTATAAAATCTACTAGAACATGAAAAGACACAAAACACGAGTGATATTGGAATAAAAACACAATAAATGCTAAGAAAATGCACAATAATACGCGAGCAAATATGTGTAAAACTATACATATCACAATCTCTAATAAAATTTGGATGTCAAATTGATTGAATTAAATTCATGGGTAATTATTACAACAATTATTCTTGAATATTTGATGTTCAAAGTCGTTTATAACAATTTGGAATTAGATTCTTGATGGTCAAAGCAAAATAATGCATATACTATACATCTTAAGGGTTTGACATGTGCGTGTGTGTATGGATTTTGATTTGATTTATTTTTAGAAAACAATGAATATGATTTAGAAGATAAATAACGAACCTTTAAATTTTTGAAAATTTAAGGTTTAATCTTCATGAATACCATATTGTTAGCACTCCTTTTCTAGATCTAGATATCGAGAAAAAAACTGAAAACCCTATTAATGAAAGCTACTGCCTTTTCGTGTCTCGGGAGGTGAAGGACAAGTGAATTTGAGGCTAGGGTCGAGGTTAATCCAGTTGGAATTACTTTTTTTACATCAATTTAAACCTAATTGTCAGAAAAAATTAAGTTTGAGGGTCAAAACGACAGTTTTTATAAAATCAGGAACTTAATTGTAATTTCTAAAACTTCCTCTGCATAGAGCCGATTGGGTTTTTGGCACTCCGACATCATTTTCTTACGACGATTTCACGTCTAGATACAAATTCTAGAAGGTTTCTTTAACGATAATCATCATTTTTATCGATAATTATTTAAATCTTAAAAATAAAATATGATATTTATCGATATATTTCTAAATCTATCACTTCCTTTAGGATTTTACCTTGAAACCTTACCTTTACAAATAGAAAAAGGTGATTAGGATTTTGGGCGAGGATCAAGACCTGAAAATTGACAGTAAGTAAGATCGATACTTGAGAGACATTAAGAAAGAAAAAATACAGAGAAAAAACAGAGAGAAAAGAAAGAAAAACACTATCGATCTTAGTTGATATTAGAGGATCCAAGTCACTTAAGAAAGAACGATTTTAGGAAACAAGCCACTAATGAAAGAACTTGTTTTTGGAAACTATTTCTAAATCGACAGAAAGTTTTTCTACATCATATCTAGCACTGGATTTCTACCCGATCTTCGACTCAACTGCATGCTCATCGACTGAGACTCGCAGATCCAACATTCACGGTGACAATCTGAGATTTCGTTAAATCATACATTCACCATCATCATAAAATTAATTCTTTCGTTTCTTTTTTTGTTCTATTTTGATTATTTATTTTTAGAAACATGATTAGGATTTTGATTTATGATAAGTATGATTAGATTAGGGTTTTGGTGAATCTACATGATTATTGGGTTTTGATTCTAATAATAAGAACTTAGGATTTTGAAATTTGATACTTTGCCAATTAGGATTTTAGATCTAATTGGAAACATGTTATAAGATTAATGTTTAAATTTTTTTTATTATGTTTAGGTAATTAAATATGTTCTGATTTGCCTTTTGTTAGTTTATAGTATTTAGGTTTTTTTAGCAGTTTAGCATTTTGATTGTTTAATTGACTTATGTTGCTTTTGTTTTAATATTTTTATCCTATTTTCTTTTATTCTAATCGATTTTAATGTTTGTGCATGTGAATTTTGACTACGGGGATGCGAAAATATATTGACGAATAATGAAAACTAGCCTTGGAAACCCTAGAGCTGATAAGTTGTTCAAGCCTAGTCTCAATTTTTATATTTTTTGACGATTTGTGATGTATTCCGACGTTCTGTATAGTTTTTAGGTCTTTTCTTTGGCAATCGTAGTTGTAGGTCAGGTTGTAATAATTAGGTTTTAATTTCTGCTTTTCTTTATTTTGTTTATTGCATGACGAATTAAATATGTGTTATATGATTGATTAATTAAAATGGGCCACAGAAACTTAGGCTTAAAACTGAATCCGATATGAAAATGGTGGTCTAATAGGCTAATTAACATTAACTAGACCTAAAACCCTAAAATCTAAGTAGACTTAGTGGGCTTTGGCATGTTTGGTGAGGGCTTGGACTTAGTTAGAATTAGGATCACACTGAATGGACCTCATCATAATAAGTAGTCCATTAGGTCTAAAGACTGGAAATTCAGAGCATAACATGTAATTGGATAGACTAGGTAGGCTACATGCATAATTGACTAATAAACTAGGCTAACTATCCTAATATGAGGAGGGTCTTATTAAAAGAGGGCTAGACTTAGGTGAATTATGTGTGATGTTCTGGCATGCCTGTGTATAAATTACTTTCATTTATAGGGAATAATTTTTTAAACAACAAGATTAAAGACTAATACATACAAATAAGGAAGTTGGCTCCCAGATCCATCTTTAAACTCATTAGTAAAAGTGTCTCGATGATTACTCGGGTAGCAACTCCAATCTCCATGCTAGTCTCAGTGACTAGTTACTGTGTTCTTGATTAGGTTGAAAACCCCTACAATGCCGTAGTTGCGAAAGACACTTAGGCGCACACCTGAAACCGCCGCCCATACATATATGCACACAACATACAAATCAAGTGTTGATTTGATAAGTTGTGCGCATAGTATGGGTTGCTTATGGAATTCAACATATGTGCATGTTCTTTGTCTAATGGCAAGCCTTTTAAGGAAGAACATTAGATCTAGGTCATGCATACGATGAGTTCTTGAAGCAATCTTGAAGGTTAATTTAAGTCTTGATCATGTTCCTTGCATAGATGCTTTGTTTCTTGATGTTTGTCATATGAATCTTGATTATCTCAAATTGTTTGATAGAAAATTTGATTTTTGTGATGATGGATCTTGATGAACTCAATCAATTTTGGAACTAATTTGATTAATTAGCCTTGTTAGATTATTAAATCTTATTAAATAAAGAGAGTCCTTATTTGTAGAGATTTCTAGATAAGGATAAGTTTTACCTGATCCTTGTTGGTATTTGACTCCTTGTCTTACAACAAATCTTTGTCTTAGGATTATAATTACTTGTACTAATATGATTAGAAGATTGATTAAAAGGTTTTTTTAATTAATATAAGTACTATTAATCCTTTAGGATAAGAATATGTAATTTTAGAATTCTAGTTGGACTAGTTAGTTGTCTAGATTAAAATAAGAGTTTGACTCTTGTCCAGACATGGCAAGAAATTAAAGGGAATTTTTAAAAAAAAATTTGATTTAATTAAATGAAGTTTCTGATTAATTTATGTTATCCTAGGACTTATGTCTTAATATCCCAGTATGACTAGGTTGTTTGTCTTAATTAAGACATAAGTTTAACTTTATATGTTAATATTTGACTTTGTGTCCTAAAAGGACATAAAATTAAAAAATTAAGGATATTTTAAAGAAAATTAGTTATTAATTAAATCTGACTTAATTAATTTTAATTCTCCATAGCTTTTTACAATTAAGATCATATCTTAGTTTTCTAGTATGACTAGGATTAGTAAAGCTTGTTTGATTAAAGGTTGACTTAATGTCCTAATTTTTGTTTTGGCTAAAAATTATACTCTAAAAGAAGGAGGATTTTTTATTTTTGAATATAATTTGATTATTTCAATTCTCTATACCCCATTTAGTTCTAATTGCATGCAATGATCAAATAACTTGAATTATGCTATCTTGATTCTTTTATATGCTTTATATAATGTGATTATATTTGGCATATGATGGATGGTTATGGACTATTAAAACCAATGTGATTGTGTAAAATGGTTGAATGTCTTCATTTGGAATTTTTAATGTTGATCTAAGGGTCAGTTGATCTATATTTGATCTTAACACCCAAATTGAGTGTTGCTAACTATATGTTTGAGTATGTACATGACAAAGCATTAAGCGTTCAACGGTTGGACAAAAGTGCATTAAGCTTTTAAGTATAGTTTGTAAAAATACTTATAAAGCGTGAGGGGGCTTTTCATATGTCAAGTTGACCATCTACTTGTAAAGGACATGCTAATAAAACCCTAAGAATTTGAAGACACCTAGCAGTCAATGAGTCTTCATTGCTAGAAGCACGAGGGCGACATAATACAAGTCAAAGACACTGAAATGGCAGTAGATTACGTGAGGAGAAGCACGAGGGCGCTTTTGAGCGTGCCCAAGGCAGGCGTGCGGGTGCTCCCATAGTGCGGGGGCAAATTTTGCCATTAATGCAAAGTTAGTGACCGTTACAAGGATAATCGCTTTTGTAGTGCCACGTGTTTGGAGCTGTTAGAGTCCCAACAACTTTTTTTAAAAAGCACAAGGGTGTTTTCCAAGCAGAAAGCAACTTTTTGCCAGATCACCAAGGTTCACATTTAATGATCTTTGGGAAATTTGTAATGTATCTTTGAGGATTGGTATGAATATATATACCCCTCATAAAGAGATAAGACATATGTATGTGAAATCATTAGTGCCTAAACTATTGCAAATTTATTTCTCAATTTCTTTTACTTATTTCTTTTCTTTGTATAGTATATTAAGTTGAATCTGTATATTCAACTAAGCTAAAAGGGTTTGTTGTGTGAGCCTGGATATTAAAAACACAAGTATTTGATTGTTGAGTAAATACTAATACTCAAGGGTTAAGGGACGTAGTGAGTAATTAGTTCATTAAGGGAATAGGTTTAGTATTAGCTTGGAGAAACACTAAGTTGTTGGGTGAACTTGCTAAAATCCAAAGGTTGTAATCAAGTTGATTATAGTGGAATACTCAAGTGTGATCTTGAAGAGTGGACGTAGGGAGGATTGTTCCTGAACCACTATAAAGCTTTGTGTCAATCTCTCTAATCCTAACTCTCTTCCAAAATTCATTAATCTTACTTTATGATTCTTGTGTTTTTATACTTCAAATACTTTTTGCGATTTAAAGTCACCAATTCAACTCTCCTTCTATTTCTAAGGGATAACAATCGGTATCAGAGCATCTTCACTCATTTACAAGCTTTATTGGAAGTGTAAAGATCATGGCAATCAATGAAGGAACTCAACATCTCCAGCCAATACTTTGATGGATCCAATTATGCATTCTGAAAATTTTGTATGGAGATTTATTTAGTTTCATATGACATTAAGGTGTGGAACTATGCTATAAAGGAATGGAAGACTCCAAGCAAAATCAAGAATGGTGAAGAAAGAATTCTTCCTAGAGAAGAATGGGTAAATGCTCACAAGAAACAAAATCATAAAAACAAGCAAGCAATGACAATTCTTGTGAGTTGTCTATCTAGAAAAGAATGTGGAAGAGTGCAACATTGCATCACGACTCATCAAATTTGGACTACTTTGGAGAACTATCATGGAAGTACCAAGCAAGTCAAGTCAAGGAAGATCTAAATGTACGTCACCGAATACGAAATGTTCAAAATGAAGCCAAATGAATATGTCAACAACATGACCAATAGGTTGTTGGGAATTGATATTAAAACACAAAGAAAGACGCAATAGAAGCAATTTAAAGTTTTTCTCAATTCCTACTAAGGATCTCATGATTAAGATAGTCATAACATATAAAAGAAGCAAAAGATGGAGAAGGATTACAAAGGAAGTTTTTCAGCCAATCTAAGGAGTGCTGCTTGCTTTGTTGATTCTTGATTCTTTAAGAATGATTGATGCACTTTAAAGCTACTCATATGACCGCCTCTTTTTGTGATCTACACAAGCTTCTAAGCAAAGATCTCATTAGACCATTTTAAGGATATTAAGAAGAGATGTTGGAGATTGAATGCTAGTTCCAAGCAAGGGGAATGAATTATTGATTCACCTAGGGTATTTACCTCAAAGAAAATATTTCAATTTCTTAGATGTGCCACCAACCTTCAACCTTTACCCTTGCTACCCCATATGCATCTCTTTTTATATATATAGCCTTTAATTAAAGTCCTTATATGTTTAGGATTTCTATAAAACCCTAACTTACTTTAAGTTGGGCTTATTATCCTAAATAAACTTTAATTAATATAAAAACTAATCCGTGAATAATAACCCATCACAAGCCCATTATACAAGGCCCATTAGCTCTTAACAATCTACAGGTAATTGCACCTATCGAATGTAATCTAGCTATGGCAAGTGTCAATGACGTATCCCACCGGAATTGAGAAGCTACTGCTACTACACTACTCCTATTATCTAATCGATCAAAAGGTGGTGAAGATCATTAACTAAAAATGATTAAGAATGCAGATGAAGACTAAATTTTAACAAAGAGAATGAAAGTTTGAAAAAGACAATGAGATGAGTTAATCCAATTGGGAATCCGTTTAGCTAGCCGGCTTAAAAATAATAATTTATGAATTGATTGATTAAGAATTGCAATTTGTGGATAATTTCTTAAATGAATTGGCCTCTCTCTCGAGTTAACCAATTCCTAATCTTAAAGATCTAAAGTTGGAATCTCTTCCTAATAATTGATTTAGAATAGCATTAATCTCTAAATTACCGCTAATAAGAATGTCTAGTTCTTATCCAGTAAGTTATTACACTTATCCTCAAGCAATCAACAGTTTGGATTATAAACATGCAATCAACCCTCCTTAAAGTTCATGCATTGGATTACAATTAAGCAACATTCAATCTATCCCAAATTGAAACTCAACCAAAAACTAAACTAGCAATCTAAACAAGAGTAATTATCATGTTAGTGTATGCAGAAATTAAATAATATATTCAACATCAAATATTCAAGAAACCATATGCCTCACAAGGGATCACTCTATGCATTCGGTGTTTAAAAGGTAGTCATCAATTCCTCAAAGCAATTATATTCAACTTATTTACCATAGGCTTGCTCATGAATCCTATCTCCGCTACTACAAACAATCAAATATCACAATCAAAGGATCTTCACAAGGGTTGTAATGGGCTTAGTTTTAGGTATGGAAACTTAGAAGTGAGGTGTAAATAATTTCAGGACTTTTGTAATGCCTTACCCACAATTTTAGCTCAAAAAGGACTACATGTCAAACAAATATAATTAAATTCACTATAGTTCCCAAGTCTCTAAAATAAGATGCTCAAAAAGTGAAAAATGAATGAATACTCAATAAAGAACTGTTTGTTTTTTAAGAAGAAACAATAGGACATAATTACTTTGGATTGAAGGGAGTATCTAAACCAAACTTTTAAAGGACTTAGTGAATTCAAAGTACAAATAAAACTGGTATTTTATCCAACAACTCAATGAACACATTGCAAAAATTCTAGAAATAGGGTAGAGATCAACAAACGAAAGGCTTAACAAACTGTGATGATAAAGTAAAATGGTAAAAATGAAGAAAGTGGATAGGCTCAAACTAGGCTAACTAATGGAAAGCATTCACAGGTTGGCTTTTGGCTATAATGGTGAATCCTAAGTACCCTTATCATTTCATAACATTTGATCAACAAGCATTAGCGAGCAAGTTCTAGAAATAAGAAGAATACAATGCATACTCAAACAAGAAAAAAAGAGCATTTGTGATGTATACTCAATTAGGTTTAAAAACTCACAATTTATGTGTGTACATTTGCATAAGGTGTCCAAATACCATCAATTAAATCATCATTTAATCAATTCATATACAAAACACAGTAACTAATCAAATTCAGATTAACTAACTTAAAGAATGGTCAAGTAACACTAGTTTAACCTAGCCATTATAATAAACTAAAAATTGCTCAATAATATTCCAAAGCAACAAACAACAAGAAGGAAAAATCACATACTCATAATCATAATTGTTAATCTTTCGAAGATAAACAAAAAGCTAATAAACATCCTAAGTATCCTAAATATATACATCATCAATAATATAATAAACAACAATTGGAAAACATGAAAAAAAAGCCAAAATAACAGCTTACCCACCCCATACTTGAAGGACACATTGTCTGTAGTGTGTAAAGGAGTTGGGAAGCAACATAATAAGTACAAAAAGGAAAAGAGATAAATATGAAGAAATATTGCCCCACTCATCTTGCTGGGTTGGTGGCAGTGGTGGTGGTGGTGGTTGTACTAGAGGAGGTGCATCATCGGCTACTAGAGGTGGAAAATACTCGCCAAAGTCAACGAAGTCAAAATACAATAATAGCAGCAGTTTAACAACAATTTAACATTACAAGAACATCTACATTATGCAATCTCAATATCACAGCAGCATAAGACAATATCACAGCAGCATAATGACTAATTCACCGAACCAGCTCACAATCCAACAAGTTCAAACATTCAAAACAGCAGCAATAGGGCAATTCAAAGGCAGAAAAGAAGAAATAAAAATACGAATAAAGCACTGAAATGGCATATAAAACTCAAAAATTAAATGAAATTAAAGACTAAAACTAAGAAAATGTTCCAAAACCAATGATCAAAATGTCAAAAACATAAATAAAAGTTGGGGTGCCTCCTAAAAGCGCTTCTTTTTTTCCTGAGTCATTTAGTTGGATTCGTTGACCACTCCCTTCATGTGCAAATTTAACTTGTGCTGTGGTTGAACTGCTAGGTTATAGATGTCGTCCATAAGAATCTTGGATGAGTAATAAGTGTGGTTAATCCCTGGAATGTCAGCATTCTTCCAAGCAAACGCCTTTTGGTACTTTCTTAGAGAGGGCAACGTCATCTTCCTCATCTCGAGTGTCAAGTCTGCTATTGAAATGTCAAGCAAACTATTGTCTTTGTCTAGATATGCATAGTCGATATGCTTTGGGAGCTCTTTCAACTCAAGAACTGGTGGTTCTTCAATTGATGGCCTTAACTTCTACACACCTATCCTGTCAATTATAACAAACTTATTATCCTCTTTGCTTGGCTCATTTGCTAATAAAAATTCAAGCTGCTCCAATACTTTCTCATTTGACAACTCATGCTCATCTTCCATTGGCAAAGTAACTTGTAAAGGGTCTTCAACCAATATTTCCTATAACTGTGTCTCAACAACATCATCAAGTATATTAATAGAATACACAACATTATTCAAGTCAAAGGTGACAGTCTCATCCTCTACCCTAAGTTCAAGTTTTCCATGACAAACATTTATAATTGCCCTAGATGTTGCAAGGAAAGGTCTACCTGGAATCAGAATTACACTACTCTCACCATCCATGTCTAAGATCACAAAGTCAATAGGAAATATGAATTTATCCACCTTAACAAGCACATTCTCTACAACACCCCTAGGATACTTGACTGACCTATCAACTAGTTGTATACTCATCCTAGTAGGTTTTATCTCTGCCAGCCCCAACTTAGCAAACAGGTTGTACGATAATACATTAATACTAGCTCTTAAATAAGCTAAAGCATCACTAATAGTCAAGTCACCTATAATACAAGGGATAGTAAAACTCCCTCGATCATATTTCTTTTTTGATAACTTATTTTGGAAAATTGCCGAACATTCCTCGTTTAGCATCACAAATGCCAAGTCCTCAAACTTCCTTTTGTTGCTAAGGATCTCCTTTAAGAACTTCACATACCTAGGCATTCAGGAAATAACTTCAACAAATGGTAAGTTTATATGCAGTTGTTTAAATACATCAAGAAATTTACCAAACTACTACTCGACTTGCGCCTGCTTCAACCTAACAGGGTACGAAATTTTGGGTTGGTATTCCCTCAGTGGAATCTTCTTTGCCTCTTCTTCTCTGGTTCCTTCACCCTATTATCTTCAACCTTTCTGCTTGAATCTACTTGCGATCAATATCATTATTAGAAAGAGGAGAAGAACCAGGAATATACTTACTTGACCACAAAGTGATTGCGTTCACATGCTCTATCGGGTTGGACTCTGTATTACTAGGCAAAGTCCCAGGCTGCCTCTCAGCCAACATCTTAAAAATCTAGCCTATTTGATTCTCCAAGTTCTAAATGGAGGCCTATTGATTTTTAAGAGCTGCATTCGTCTGCCGGAATCTGGTCTCTAAAGTGAACACAAACTTCATCATCAGCTCCTCTAAGTTAGGCTTTTTCTTTTGAGTTTGAGAGACTGAGATGGGAGAACAAATTGTTGTGACTGCTGATGTAGTCACTAAAACCCTGGTGGCCCCTAGTTATTGTTGTTCCTCCATCCGAAGTTCAGATGATTTATTCATCCTATATGCGCTTTAGGATCCTTATCTGCCAAGCCTCCAAACTGAATCATTTGCTGCACCATCTGAATCACATTAGGCTTTATTTTAAAATTATTAGCGCAATAGCTGGTCTTGTAATGCATGTTCACGGCCCCTCCAGCGATGGTCTCACAAAATCATACATTGTCCAGTTATTATCATTGTTGTCTTTGGCGTCTGCCATCTCTACTGTAGTGTCTTCTGGTTCACTCTCATCTACAGCTTTCCCAACCTGAATCTCTTCCTCCTCTATGCTTAACCGCTTTCTCAACTACCTGAGGGATTGCTCTAGTTCTAGTAGAGGGTCTACTAGATCTGGATTGGACCTCCTAGTCATACACTACCTGAAACAACAAATAACCAATAACATAAATGAATAAAATCAAACAAAAATAAATAAAGAACAAAGAATAAATGGCTAAATTAACAATAACACACAATTCAAAATATTTCTCAAAATAATTCCCTGGCAACAGTGCCAAAAACTTGATGCGAGCTAAACACGAGTAACAATCTACAGGCAAGTGCACCTATCAAATGTAATCTAGCTATGGCAAGTATCAATTTCGTATCCCACGGGAACTAAGAAGCTACTGCTACTATGCTATTTCTATTATCTAACCGATCAAAAGGTGGTAAAGATCATTAACTAAAAATGATTGAGAATGCAAATGAAAACTAAATTTTAACAAAGATAATGAAAGTTTAAAAAAGACAATGAGATGAGTTAAGCTAATTGGGGATCCCTTTAGCTAGCCGGCTTAAAAATAATAATTTATGAATTGATTAATTAAGAATTACGATCTGCGGATAATTTCTTAAATTAATTAGCCTCTCTCTCGAGTTAACCAATTCATAATCCTAAAGATCTAAACTTGGAATCTCTTCCTAACAATTGATTTTAGAATAGCATTAATCTTTAAATTATCGCTAATAAGAATGTCTAGTTCTTATTCCAATAAGTTATTACAGTTATCTCTAAGATGTAAATCACCTAATCACACAAGCAGTTGTCCAAACTTAATTGAATTTCTCAATTACAAAGGAGTTCTCAAATTGATTCAACAATGAAGAAGAAACAATAGATTTTATTATACTTGAATGAAAACTACAATCTTAAATCAATAATTCAATCAATTAAGCATAAAAGAAGCCTAGCATAGCTAAAGATCACCTCCAAATGGGTTTAATAAGATTAGTTACATATGTTTATGATTAAACTAATACAAGAATCAAATACAAAGTAAAAAAGAATTGAAAAGAACATGTTCACCATTTTCTCAAATGGTGAAAATGCTATCCCCTCTTGAATAACTCTCAACCCAATCTCTACAGCTCAAGATCTCTTCCTTCTTTCCTTTGATCTTCAATTCAATCTTTAAGAACAACTATATGGATGATGTTGAAGTAGAATTCGTCTCTATTTTCCTTTTCTTGATCGTTTGAAATATTGCTCTCAAAGTCTATCTTGAATACCCCAAAGTTCTCTCTCTCCAGAATCATCTTTCAAAAATCATCAAGATAAGGTTCCATGACATATTACCTTAGGCAATGAATTATTTATTGATAACTTAGCATCTTCATATGACTCTTACTATACCGAATAACTATCCCTTGAGTGCTTCATGAATAGGAGAACATAAGATAGCATCAAAGTATGTCAATCATCATATAAGATAATATACTGTTATCTTAAGCCTGTAAGACTATCACAAGTGTCCATAGAAAGTTGGGGTAAATTTCATATGGACTACTTAGTGGGGTCATATTCAATGAACTTGTTATTGTAACAAGCACTCATATGCTTATCTCGGAATCCTTATTCCTCAACCTTATGAGACATTGCTTACTTCATAAGTAAGTGATAACGTATTATGGTAGTCTCGAGTGTTTGATCAATACCTAATTATTTATCAAACATCGACTATGAATAAAGTTTAGGAACGTATATAATGAGAACCTCATCATTATAAACTTGTTTTATAATATCTCTTACATTTATGTTTACATAGTGTTCTTCTCTAACGATTTATAATTCCATAGTGTTCTTCTCTAACGGTTTGGATTATTCTTTAATAATAACCGACTACTCGCACCATTAGAGTTGAAAAATGCCTCTAGTATAATTGTATGCCATCAACTGTGATGTATAAATTAACATAGATCATTTGACAACTCTTTCTCTTTAGTGCATACTCTAACAATCTCCCACTTGCACTAAAGCACAATCAAAGCCAATCATCATGATATCCAATAGCGAACTCTTTCTTATAATGATCATGTTCTAGCTAGGTCAAACGACTTTGTTGGAGGATCAAATTTGTTATCCTCCATGAGTATTTATTTTATCTTTATACTTTACTAATAAGTCATTTATTAGTAATGCTTCAATACAACATTTTAGATCATAAATAAGACTTTAGTTCTTTGAAAATGGCTCTATTGTTTATTTAACTCTTTAGATCAATAATACTTAAGAACCATACCTTATTCTTGAAAAGTAATTTTAAAGATCTAAATATCTCTCATAAATTGCCTAAAATATAATGAGATATATTGAACTCAAGTTGTAAGAATGCCTTTTTTGGAACTCTTTCCAAAAGTCATGCTTTCCTTTTAATAATGAAATGAATCTATCTTACGAGTTTATTCTATGTGATCCACAATCAACATCTAGAATAACCATAAAGTCTAGTACACAATATGACATATTCATAATATAATATTATGCTTTTACATATATCATTCTATTAATAACCTCTTTCTCAATGAATGTTTATGGTACATTTCTTTGGAAAGAGATATGTATATGAGACATGGCCAAGAATCTTTCTTTGATTCTTCCATGTTAAACTCCTTTAACATATATGTCTATGTACTCGAAGTTTAGAACATTCGTGCAGTTTGAAGCATCTTTCTCTATAGATCTCAATCCTATAAAGTAAACTGTATGTTCTAATTCTTTATGGATTTTTAAGTCCTGGTAGACTCATGATAAAAAACTTGTCACTTTCCCTTTATCTATATGTCTACAACATAAAATATTAGGAAACATTATTATACTCTCACTAACCCCTTCCTATACACTTGTTTATTCAATTTGGATTGGAACTTATAATTACATTACTAATCAACCTCTTGATTAAGTATGTAACTTATTAAAGTTTCTTTGCTCAACCTTTGGGCAAAGATTTTCATATTAGTTTTTCTCAAAAACTCACTTGCACTTTAATGGATCTTATCCATTTAGATGAGTTCACCATAATCTTCACTTGGTTAAACAATATGGTATCCAAAATAGAATCTTAAGGTTTGATGCCAACTTTAAGAATTAATGCAATCATTAGTTCTTAATGTAGTAGTCTCATCAACAATGAGATATAATTACATATACCATAAGAGATATGTATTTCTTACAAATATGTTGTATCCTGCAACATACCAAAAAACTATGTATGTGATTAGCTTAAGGTTGTGCATCTTATGCTAAGCACCTTTAAGCTTTTTTCTATTTTAATATTAGTGTGTTTATCTTGGTCTCTATCAAGATCTATCAAACTCCCACTACTTCTTTCAAAAAACTCATTTTCTTGAAAGAAAACATATTCCAAATAAACACTTTTGTTTCAAGAGTATGATAGTGTTGATTTCCTAAAACCCTTTTGGATATCTTATAAACTTATATTTATGAGATCAAGCCTTTCAACTTTGTCTAATTTTGTATGTTTCTCTTTAAATATCATATACTGGTCTATATGTTATATAGACTTTTTTATGATCATATCTAAATGGAATATATTGGAGTTAATGGTTATAAGAATATATATCTTGTGAGAAGGCTTGCAACATTCTTTATTGATCTAACTATGTCTCACAAAGTTAGGTTTCATCATCTTATGAAACTTTATCAATTTGAGTAATTGCAAGTTATAAACATTCTAGTCATGATCTAAGTATTCCATATGATGATCTTATCTTGATATGATACTTCATCATAACTCTTCCTAAAAGCAAGCATACAACCTATGTATTACTTAGGAGTTCGACATTTGTGCCTTTCTCAAAGATAACTTGATTATAATATTGATTTTATAAGTTACATAACTTGTCTGTGTTACTTATTTGTGCCTTGATATCAATATATAATCCTTATGCCTATTTAGGATTGCTTTAGGTTTCTCGCAATATGGATTTTTCTTACTTTCATACAACCTTTCGTATGAGTTTTCTAGAAACATAAATAATTTAACTAAATAAGGCAATAATTACCTAATATTATTAAATAAAATAATGACAATAGTTTTTTTAGAAAAATAATTAATAACAATTATTAAATTCTTATTAAGGAAAATAGAACTAATCACTAAACTAGATGGCGACAATTGCCTTCAGGTTAGTCTATTCCTTCTTTTCTAATTCTTATCCTTCAAAGCAACGAGATAAACTTTATAGTTCCTTCTCTATTGTCCTTTCTTCCTATAATGGTGATACTTTCGTTTATCCTTGTTAATACCTCCAATATCCTTTAAGGCTTTCTTGGGCTTTTGGGCTTTCTTTTCCTTTTTCTTCTTAGACTTACTCTTAGCAGCCTTAGAAGGTTCTACCATTAGAACAACTCCCTTTTGGTTCTTTATGGTGCCCTCCGCAGTCTTTAACATATTAATAAGTTCGAGTATTATAGTATCTAATTTATTCATATAAAAGTTCATAACAAACTACAAATTGTCAAGTAGAGATTGCAAAATTAGTGTATACTTAATTCATGGTCCTTTATAAAACCAAGATGCCTTAAATGTTCAATATATCCAAGCATCTTTAGTCTATGTGCATTCATAGATGCACCTTCGACCATCTTACATCGGAGCAATTCTTTTGAGGTCTCATACCTTTCAGTCATTGACTGCTCATCAAACATTTTCTTTAAATGTAAGATGATAGTTTGAGCATCCATATTCTCATGTTGTCTTTATAGTTCAGAAGTCATACTTCCTATTTTAATTATGGAAGATAACTTAATCATGTTCTTAACATGTGACTTAATATTGAACGAGGGATTTATTATTAAGCGGTGATTAAGATCTCATGCTTTGGCATGCATATACAAATATCAAATATAAGAGTTTCATGCTTTGACATGATCATTCATATATCATACATCACATACATAATATAAGCTAAGCATGCCAAACTACTATTGATGATTATGGACTTTCTAAACTAGTTATCTTGAGCCATCGAAGATAACTAGATGGTCAAAACCTAGATATTGCCTTCATGATCTCCAAGTTTTGAAGTAATATCCCCTTCATCTCCATTTGGCACCATATCTCCATCCAGATTACAAAATTAAATTCTATCTAACTAATATAAAACTATGTAACTAATACATAAGATTTAGAGAAACCTTGAGTTGCATTCAAGGGGAGTTAAATGAGAAAAAAATTTACAACCCAGAGAAAATTAGAGAAAAGCAAGGAACACTATCCTTATTTTAAAAATACCAAACCAAAGCATTGAACCATTCAACACAATCACATTGGTCTTTATAGTCCATAACCATCCATCATATGCCAAATATAATCATATTATATAAAGCATATAAAAGAATCAAGATAGCATAATTCAAGTTATTTGATTGTTGCATGCAATTAGGATTAAATGGAGTATGGAGAATTGAAATAATTAAATCATTTTAAAAAAGATAATTCTCCTTATTTTATAGTGTGATTTTCGGCCAAATTAAAAATAAGGACATAAAATCAACCTTTGACCAAACAAACTTTACTAGTCCTAGTCGTACTAGGAAACTAAGATTTAATCTTAGTTGAAGAAAGTTATAGAGAATTAAAATTAATTAAATCGAATTTAATTACTAACTAATTCTCTTTAAAATATCATTAATTTTAATTTAAAACAAGACTTAAATTCAAACTTATGCTTAATTAAGACAAATATCATAGTCATACTAGGATACTAAGACATAAGTTCCAGGATAACATAAACTAATTAAATCAAATTTTAAAATAAAAATTCTCTTATAATTTATGTAATTTTCGGCCTAGAATTTAGGACAAAAGTCAAACTCTTGTCTTAATTTAGAATACTTTCTAGTCCAACTAGGGTTCTACAATTACAAGTCCTTGTCCTAAAGAATTAATAATACTTGTATTAATTAAAATAATTTTTAATTAATTTCCTAATCACTTTAGGACAAGTAATTATAATCCCAGGATGTCTTAAGACAAGGAGTCATATGCCAACTAGGATACTTTATCTAGAAATCCCTACAAACAAGGACACTCTTTATTTGAGATGATTTAAAGATCTAACAAGACTAATTAATCACATTAATTTCAAAATTAATTGAGTTCATCAAAATTCATCTAGATCAATCATCAAGAAAATGAAATTTTCTATCAAACAATTCAAGATAATCAAGATTCACATAATAATCATCAAGAAACAAAACAACTATGCAAGGAACATTGATTAAGACTCGAATTAATCTTCAAGATTGCTTCAAGAACTCATCTTATGCATGATCTAGATCTAATGTTCTTCCTCAAAAGGCTTGCCATTAGACCAAGAACACACACATGCCAAATTCAACAAGCAATACCCATACTATGTGCATAACTCATCAAATCAACACTTGATTTATATGTTGTGTGCATAAATAGTGTCCATGAAGATTAAACATTAATTTTTTAGAAATCTAAAGATTCATTATTCATCTTCTAAATGGTACTCATTACTTTCCAAAATCAAATCAAATCAAAATCCATACACACATGCACATGCCAAATTTAATACCCGAATTTTTTTTAATAATAATAATAATAATAATAATGACTAATAAGAATTTTGATGATGATAATAATAAAACTAAAGTCTTATAGTTTAATGAATATGATTAGAATAACCGATTTTTATTTAATTTAATTTAATTTTATTATAATTAATTGAATTGGGATAATTTAAAATAGAATTTTAATGCTAAATAAAAGTAAAGGGATTTATTTAACTATATCTAATTAGTTTGATTTTCAAGAAATTAATTAAGTGGATTTCATAGAGGATAAATTATATTATATATATATATATATATATATATATATATATAGGTCACACTCAAATTTTCTCTCAATATGAATATATGAATTAAATATTATATTTGAAAGTTATGAAAGAAATAGTAAATAATATTTTTATAAAGGAATTTATTAGGGAATGGCAATTTTAGTTAGCAAATGTTATTGGATTCAATTGGAAAATAGTTAACCAATTGATTATTTAAGTTAATTAAGTGTTAGGATTAATTTGACAATTAATTATGAGATAGGGGCTAAAAGTATAATTGTATTAATATAGAGTTTAAATGAGAATTTCTATGATTGGAATTTTTATAATTAAATATGTCGGTAAGGACATTTTAGTAATATTACTATTAAAAGCAAGGATAAATAAGTAACTTTCTGTTTTTAATAATTTTAATTTGGCCCAAAATAAGTAGTTAGGGGCTTAATTGAAATACTAAAGAAAAGCAAGAGGGTTAAATAGGAATTTCCAGGGGGAAATAGTTAGTAATAAAAAAGGATGAGGGACTAAATGGTTGTTAAGTGAAAGTTAAGGGACCAAAGTGCGATAAAGAAGGGAAAGAAAGAAAGAAAATCGGGGAAGAAGAAGAAGAAGAGGGAGAGGAAGGAAGGAGCTAACGTCCGTGGCAGGTGGAGGAGGAGTCCGTTTGAGGTGCGGTGCCAACAGCTAGAGAACCAGCTGTCGACTACGAGCTCGATGGTGCCGGTGGCAGCAGTTGGAGGCGACAGCAGGTGGCAAAAAATGGGGAAGAAGACAGCTGCTTCTCCAGCATCGTTCATGGCATTTCCGGTAACCATTATCGATGGTTCTGGGCTCAAAATGATCAGCAACTTCAAGGCTTCCTTTTCCGCCATTGTCACCCCCTTGAGTCTGCCGGAATTGCAGAATTCGATGAGGTAAAAAGTATAGGGGCAGTTTGAATTTTTACTTTTTCGGCCAGTGCCGTTGAGCTTCCGATGATCATAGGACACATTCAGACTCCTCTCAGCTCAAGCTTTCCAATGGCACTAGTTTTACGGCTATCGGACTCCGTTTGAAAATCGACGGTCGAAACTGTCCGTGATTTTCTCCGGATGATCGGTGAGTGGATCGAAGAATCAGGTGAATCATCATTTGCACATTGTCTCGAGTCCGTATGCATGCTCAGATCGTCGATCGGACTCCAGCGGCTGAAGGTGAGTCAGCTCATTTATCAAGCGTCTCAATAGTTCTTTAGCCTGTTGATTTTAGAGAACTTTAATTAAAAAATTTATATTGATTAAATTTGTGTTGCTTTGTGGTGGATATGATGGAGTTGAATTAGTTTAATACCAGGAAAATTATGTGTGGATTGATTGTCAAAATAAATATTATGTCGAACTGTCTGCCAATAATTATGATCTGTGATGTGTTGCGGAGTTGAGAAAAATAATGTAGTTTTGGTGGCCCGACTCCCGTTAATTAATTGATTAATATTAGAGGTGTTTTTGGCAGGTCCTAGACCCGTTATACCGGGGGTAAACATCCGTAATTTAGGGGAGGTTCTGCCAAATTCTCGATAGAATTTTCGAGTCAAAATTCTTAGACAGTCAGTTCTAGGAGTCTAGGCCTAGGGTTATTTATTAAATGTTTTACTTTTATTGATTGAATTGTTCTCGTGAATAGATAATCCATCATTTTAACTCGCTCCATCTGAGACAGAGGAGTAGAGCAAAGGGGTCATCAGAACTGTGAGTTAAAATCATATATCTGCTATACCCTACTATACATATGTCATGCTAAAATTTTATATAGAAAATTCTGATTTATTGATTTAAAGATTTAAATAATTTATTTATTTATTTACTATTCCTATATCATTTTCTACACCAATGTTATTGTGATTACATGTTGACTCGGTATGAGATGGTAGTAGAACATGCCACCTGATGGGTTTCATCAGGACCGCGTGTGCACCGGTATAAATCTAAGATAGGTAGTAAAATAATATCTTAAAACTTGCCCTGGTCGAGTTCAACTCTCTAGGCTGTATAGAGTTTGATTGCCGGATTAAAGGTCCCTGGTCGAGCGTTGCTCTCTAGGCGCTGACTTTATTGGAAATTAAGTGACCAGACTGGATTTAAGGACCGTGGTCTAGCTTTGCTTTCTGGGCACCAGTTCTGCTGAAGTGAGAGACCCAAAAAGGCTGTTAATGTTGAGGTTAGGGTTCTGCTGAGGTGCTCGTCCCGTAACATGTAAAATATTTTCTATTGAATCATGGGATGACACGTGTTTTTACATGACCTAATATTTTATTTGATTAAACAAATGTTTTATTGAAGAGGTTGTATTCATTTTTGGGATATATGATTTTAACTCACTCTCGAGACTGACAGTTTCAAATTTAACTGTCTTTCACGTGTTTGTTAGTTTCCTGCAGTTCTTTTCCTCTAGCATCTCGACTTCCTTTACCTTCGGGTTTAATGTAATTGATTCTATTAGTATGTTTGATTTTTAAATTCTAGATTCTCCGCAGTAGTAATTTTAAACTTATCATTTTGTAATGGCATGTTAATTCAAGTATTGCCTATTTATGCTGGCAGACTGAATTAAATATGTAGTATCTGGATAGTTAAAAGTTAGTTATGAGTTAGTGTTATAATGGATAGAATTTGGATTATACTTTGATTGAGATAGCAAATGGTCAGGCTTGCTATGGGTTTCGGTGGCTTTATGCCTACCCATTCCCTAGTGCTGATCATGGGCCTACAGATCGGGTCGTGACACCAAACCCTTAGGATGTGTAGTATGTGCATAGTTTTTCTTTGATCATCAAGAATCTAATTCTCAATTATTTTGAATGAATTTTGAACATCAAATATTCAAGAAAAGTTTCTCCAATTACCCATGCATATCTTTCAATTAATTTTCCCATCTAAATTTGATTAGAGACTGAGTATTGTTAATCACATCAAAGCTGTCTATGCACATGGCAGAGATTCTCAATGCCCAAATCCTAATCAAACAAGATTCCAAAATTCTAAAAACTTCCAAATCACAAGTTCTATCCCTTAGGGTTCCTATGCAATAAGAATCACCCAAAAATTCGAAGTATAGCTATGGCAACCAACAAAATCTCTAAAATAGCTAAGAAATTCTAGATTTGCATGCTTATGATGAATTAATAATTATGCAACCATTATGACTAAATTAATCAATGAAGGCTCTAATACCACCGTTGGGAATTGATAATAAAACATAAGGAAAGATGCAACGGAAGCAATTTAAAATTTTTCTCAATTCCCACCAAGAATCCCATTTATTAAAATAGTCATAACACACAAAACAAGCAAAAGATGGATAAGGCTAATAAAGGGAGTTTTTTTGAAAAATCCAAGGAGTACTTCTTCCTGTGTTGATTCTTGATTCTTTAAGGATGATTGATGCACTTTAAAGCTACTCAAATGACCAGCGTCTTTTGGTGATCCACACAAGCTTCTAAGCAAAGATCTCACTAAACTGTTTTTAGGAGATTGGGAAGAGATGTTGGAGATTGAATGCTTGTTTCAAGTAAGAGGGATGAATTAATTGCTTCATCTAGGGTATGTATCTCAAAGAAATATTTTTCTTTCTTAGATGTACCACCAACCTTCAACCTTCACCCTTGCTGCCCCATATGCATTTCTTTTTATGTATATGGCCTTTAATCAAAGTCCTTATAGATTTAAGATTTCTATAAAATCCTAACTTACTTTAAGTTGGGCTTGTTATCCTAAATGGACTTTAATTAATATAAGAACTAATCCATGAATAATAATCCATCACAGGCCCATTATACAATGCCCATTACCTTTTAATTAATTAACATTTAATTAGGCCCAATATATATGAGTTTAAGCCTAAAGCTAGCCTCATTTTAATCCTCACTTAAAGCCTACTTGTGTGTGACCCAAAAGGTTCCTAACATGTTGGCAATGAATATGGATTATGAATTAAATGCCTTTAATTCAATGTTGATTTTCTAATGTAACTTAATCCATATTCATAGATCAAGATTGGCATCTACCAATGCATCATGACCATCCAAATATGTAGGAATGATTAAAATAATTTAATCAACCTTTCTAGTGAACAATCTAATAATGTAATTCAATACTTTCATTGTACTTTTATCCCAATTGATTCACAGAGCATGAATGCAAACCAATCATATTTTTCCTTGATAATTGCATACAACATTTTAAATAAGATATATGAAACACTTTTCATAATCTTCATTCATACAATCTTGGCCAAGGATTTCCACGTTAAAGCATAACAATAATCATCAGGATAAGGTTCCATGACATATTACCTTGGGCAATGAATTCTTTATTGATAACTTATTATCTTCATATGACTCTTAGTATACCCAATGACTGTCTCTTGAGCGCTCCACGGATAGAAGAACATAAGATAACATCAAAGTATAACATTTCTCATATAAGATAATATACAATTATCTCAAGTCTAAGGATCACGTCTTACATGATTGTCACAAGAGTGTATTCTATAGACACTTAGGGTGAACTCCATATGGACTACACAATGGAGTCATGTTCAATGAACTTGTTCTTGTAACAAGCACCCATATGCTTATCTCAGAATCCCTATTCCTCAACCTTTTGAGACGGATTGCTTACTTCATAGTAAGTGATAACGCATTATGGCATTCTCGAGCGTGTGATCAATATCTAATTCTTGATTAAAATAGACTATGAATAAAGTTTAGGAACGTATGCAATAGAATATCATCACTATAAACTCGCTATTTAATTTCGCTTACATTTGTGTTTACATTGCATGGTGTTCATCTCTAACGGTTTGGATTATTTCTTAATAATACCCGACTACCCGCACTATTAGAGTCAAACAATGCCTCCAATATAATTGTATGCCATTAATTTTGATGTATAAATTAACACAGAACCTCTGATAACTCTTTGTCTTTAGGGCATACTTTAACATAGGCTTCTCAACATCATCAACAATTGGAGGAAACTTGGCAAGCATTATAAGCTTATGATAGCAACAACAAGATCCTTAGGAGTCTTTCTTTAGATAAATATAGTGCTTGCTAGAGTGGCTAGCATTGAAGAGGCGAATGAGGACCTTGGAAAGATTCCAACAGATGTCTTCTAGGTAAATTTCTAACCCATGAGATGTCTCTAGTCAAAGATGAGTTTGATAGATATGGAGGGAAGAAGAAGGTCCTAACACTCAAAACAAGCAGTAGAGCTCTAGAGAAAAAGGATGCTCCAAGTGATGATGAAGACCAAGGGGAAGCACATAGTGAAAGTGATGATATGGCCTTCATCACTAAACTTGTCAAGAGGATATCAGATGCCAAAAGGAGAAGAAGCAATAAGCCTTTCATAAGCAAGAAGTCTTTCTTTAAATCAAGATCTAGCAAGGACAAAAAGGATAATGTTACCTGCTATAAATGTGGAAAGTAAGGACACATTGTTAGCCTAAGTGCCTTGTCACATAGCTTATTCTCTTATCTTTAGATATTAATAAACAAATTGATGTTTGAACTAATGTTTCCTTGAGTTTCAATAATTTAGCATAAGTTAAGTAGAAATACTTGAAATTTGCGACCGCTCTAAGAGGGCACGACCGCGGAAATCAACACTATGGTGGCAGCAACTCTAATTCTACAACTGCCTAAAATCGCACCATCTAAGGGCTGACCATGAAAATTATAAGTTTGAAGGCAGAAGTCTCTGGCTTGGAAAAGCTTAAAATCGCGACGCACCTCAAGAGGGCGCAACCGCGAAAATTGAAGACTAAAGTAACCGATAGAAATTGCCAACGGTCATATCAGAAAGCCGCCAATACCATGCTGCTACGTCAGATAGCTGTTGGAGCCATTTCAAGAATCACGACTGTGATTTACATCGTGACAAGTGCATTTAATGCATTGTCTTAAAACTATATTGTGTGTACTTTTAGGGATTTAATCATAATGGCTCTTTGAGGTTTTTAGCCTATAAAAACTATATCAAAAGGTCATTTAAAGTTGATCAACAACCTCTATAAATTCACATTATTGTGCTTTCAATTCTTTCTTTCTTGCAATTAATATTTCTCTTTTTTGGTTGTTGAAAGAGCTTGAATGCTCTTGTGAGGTTTGAGTGTTAGCCAAAAACACTTGCTTTAAGGGTTAGCCTAGGAAAACTCTTGTAAGGGTTATGTGTGAGCCTAAGAAACATAATTTTAAAGGTTTAGTGTGAGCCCTAAAATACTAAATTGGGAGTGAGCTTAAAACTCCAAGTGTAAGGATACTAGAATAGTGAATACCCAATTGTGAATTATGGAGTGGACGGGGGGTTTGTTAACAACGGAACCACTATTATTACTTGTGTGCTATTCTTTTTACTCTCTCCTCATTCTTGCTTAACCAAAATTTTAATTTACCATCCTTTCTCTATTCACCAATTCAACCCCCCCTTCTTGGTTCATAAGAGCAAACAAGTGGTATCAGAGCTTAGTACTCTTCGTCAAAGTTTAAGTGCAAGAGTGAAAGTTCGAAATGGCCAATGAAGGAATCCACCATCTAAAGCCATACTTCGATGGGTCCAATTATGCTCATTGGAAGTACAAAATGGAAATCTACATGGATAATAACATGGTAGATGTATGGGATTGCGTAAGGAAGGAGTGTAAGTCTCTAACCAAGCAAGAAGATGAAATAGACATTCCTCTTGATATAAATGAGTGGGTGGATGCTCATATTAAAGCAAATGACAAGAACAAAAGAGCAATGATCATCCTCCTTAGCTCACTCTCTAGAGAGGAGTCTGAAAGGGTTCAACATCTACCAACCGCCTACAAGATTTGGAAAACCTTGAAGAACTACCATGAGGGTACAAGACAAGTCAAGTCCAAGAAGATCTAATTACTTGTGATGATGTATGAGCTCTTCAAGATGAAGCCTAATGAGAGCATCACCGACATGATAAGCCAGTTTCTTACCACCATCAATAATTTTAAAAAGTTGGATAAGCATTATGAGCTTGTTGACATCAATAAAAAGATTCTCAAGGCTCTACCACTTAAGGACTACGATTCAAGGGTAACAAGTATAAAAGAAGCCAATGAGGACTTGGGGAAGGTGTCAACGGATGAACTCATTGGAAAGCTCCTTACTCATGAGATGGCCCTAAAGAAGGAGGAAAAATAAGAGAAGGAGAGGGTGATAAGAAGAAAACCCTTGGCTTCCAAAAGCTCCACCAAGCCTCAAGAGAATGAAAGCTCTAGTGGATCCGAATCAAATAAAGATGAGGATGAAGAGCTTGCCATGCTTTCCAAAAAAGTCAAGGAAATCATGAGGAATAGAAGAAAAGACAAGAGGTCCTTTAAGAAGTCTTTCTCTAGCTCCAACAATAACTCAAACTTCAAGGAAAGTAAGGAGAAAAGAGTGATCTCACTTGCTATGGATGTGGGCAGTAAGGGTATATCAAAGTTGATTGCTTTAAGAGTAAGAACAAGAAAAAGTTAGAGAAAGAAAAAGAGAAGAGGAAGGCCTTTAAGGCAACACGGGTTGACTCTTCATCAAGTGGAGAAGAAGATGAAGAGGTTGCCAATCTTTGCTTCATACACAAGAGGATGAATCAAAAACTTGATGTGTGCTACTTGTGTTAGCTACAATCTAAGGCAGTGTACCTATCGATGCAGTCTAGCACTAATGGCGAGTATCAAGGTCGTATTCCTCGGGAAAGTGAAAGCCTAGAGTTACTCCTTTGTTCTTTATTATATTAACCTAAAATAAATGATGAATAATTTCTAAACTAACTAATAGCTACAAGCTAAGTTTTAAGGGAGATGCAGGAGTAATTGATAACTAAAATAACCAAGACAAGAAAGCAAACCCAAAGGGAACCTAAACTAGTTAGCAATCAAACAAAAGATAAAGAATTGGTGAGTCTAATTATGCTACCCGTGGATGAATTGTTGACCGAATTCGGTTTCTCTCTCAAGATAATCGAATTCCTAAATCTAATAACCTAAAGTTGGAATCTCTTCCTAACGATTGATTCTTAAATTAGCATTAAGCTTTAATCTGCCTCTATTAAGCTTTGTCAATTCCTAATCCGGCTAGTTAATTATCCTTATCTCTAAGCGATTATTAACCAGTTCTTGCTATTCAAAATTTTAATTGCCAAATGGACTTCTCAATCACACAAAGCAATCTAAACACACAATTCACAACGTCTCATGAATGATGCATTATCTTATTAATACTGAAAGCAAGAAGAATACAAAACTAACCCAAATAATCCAACAATATAATACTAAGCCAACATAGTAAAGAAATCCCAATGGATTTAATCAATCTAGCTAATCATGTTCATTATCAAAATACACAAGAATACAGTTACAACAAAGAGTAAAGGTAGAGAAACCCGATTACATCCTTGGATGAGAGTAAACAGCCCCAATTCCTCTTGCTCGAATTGAATCGATTCTTGTTCCTCTTGCTCGATTTGAAAACCAATCAACGAAACTCGCCCAATCTTCAATCCTTGAAGGGAATCCGATTGAAACCTTGATCCAAGTCTCCTTTTCCCTTAGTTTTAGCTCAGAAAACCCTTAGGGAGAGAAAAGTTAGGGTTTGGGACGTTCTCCCCCGCTCTCCTTTCTTTCTTCCTCTTCTTTCTTTTAACTAATTCCCCCTGTTGCCGCCAACACGTCCGTGTTCTTGGCCGTGTTGGGAACACGGTTTGGTGTTCCTGGTCGTGTTACTCTCTGTGGCCGTGCTCCATAAGATCTACTTCTTCTTTGATGTTTAACATGGCCATGTTGGTGGCAGTATTGGGAACATGGCTAGTGTTGAAACCAACACGGCCATGTTCAGCTTCCTCATGCTCGTACTTAGCTTGTTTCGGCAGTTTCGGCGTCCAATTATGCTCAAATTCTTCCCTTTACCATCCTTTGACTTCTTTTGGACCTAATGCACATAAACAGACGCATAGGGTGAGTGTTGGGACCAATTCACATCCAAATGTACATAAATTCTACCTTAAAATCCCTATTTAGATGTGTGTATTCTACGCACATCATTCCACATCTCACTATTATAATGATCATGAATATGAAGAAGATTTGCCTTGCATGGATGATGATGACTTGCTTGTAGTCATAAATTTGAAATGCAAAAAAAAATCATTTAAAAGTGAAAGTTTACAAAGAAAAGTGTTCCAAGTTTGAGCAAGATTTAAATGAGCTTCCAAAAAAATTTTCTTTGCTAACTCTTTCAAATGACAACCTTAAGAAATATTCAAAGAGCTCTTATCTAAAACCTCTTCCTTAAATTCTCTTTCAAAAGAAAATGATTCTTTAAAGGTAGAAGCTGAGGAATTGAGAAGCTCCATTTCAAAATTTCATATTAGAAGGGAAGCCTTTGACACTTTAATTGTGTTCCAAAGACCTCCTTTGATAAAATATGGACTTGGTTTTAATGGTGCATCATCATCTACTTCATCCCCTTCTAACTCTAAATTCATCAAGGCCTCAGCACCACAAACCTCTTCAATTAAGGTTGTTGACACAAAGGCCAATGCACACACAAAAGCTTCACCTCCTAAAAGGAAGGTTAAAGATTAAAGTTCCAAAGGCTAAGCCTAAAGGAACTAATCACACATATATGTATTAAAACAAGGACAAAAATCATGCATCTAAAACTTGCTCTTGTATGCATAATCATTTTAAGAAGGCAAAAGAACCTAAGCCTCAAGTAAAGAGACATTTGAGCAAAAGAAAATTCAATCCTAATATCAAATGTCACTATTAAATGAGGAATGGGCACATAAACATATTTTATTATATTAGAAAGGCATAACTCCAACTAGGAGAAACCTTCTTGACTAACCCCAAAGGACCGAAAATGGTTTGGGTACCTAAAAAAGAGAAAACTTAATATTACTCTTGTAGGTATGCTTCAAGTCAATCTTGAAGGAAGGAGATTGGCATGTAGATAGTGGTTGCTCAAGGCACATGATGGGAACTGCCAACCTCTTCTCTCACTCGAAGAAAATTAATGGAGGAAAGGTAAATTTTGGAAACAATGCCAAAAATAAGATTGTAGGCATTAGGTCCATTGGTAAGAAAGACCTCTCATTGATAATGTTATTCTCATTGATTGTTTAAAGCATAACTCGATGAGTGTAAGTCAATTGTGTGATAAAAGTAATAAAGTCACCTTTGACTCTAAGGGTTTCCAAGTCACTTTCTTAGAGAATGACAAGGAGATATTTAGAGGAGAAAGGTTTGGTAATACCACATAATTAACTACACAAAATTGCTAATGAATCTTTTGGGTGTCTTGTCTTAATTAGTGCAGATTCTTAGCTTTAGCATAGAAGGCTTGGATATACAAGCGTGGAGCTCCTTCATAGCCTAAAGAAGGATGAGCTTGTGATTGGATTACCCAAAGTGAAGTTCATAAAGGACAAGACTGGTGGACCTTGTCAAACGTGAAAACAACACAAAGACTCCGTCAAAGCAAAGAACATAGTAAGCACATCTAGGCCTCTCCAATTTATTCACATGGATTTGTTTGGCCCTACTAGAGTTGCTAGCTTAGGAAGAAAATATTATGCATATGTACTTGTAGATAATTACTCTAGATTTACTTAGGTTAGTTTCTTAGCTCATAAAGATGACGCCTTTGAAGCTTTCAAAATTTTTGCAAAAAGGGTTCAAAATGAAAAGGATTTTTGTATTTCCAAAATAAGAAGTGACTACGGAAAAGATTCAAAAATGTTTTATTTAAATCTTTTTATGTTGATAATGGCATTTCACATGATTTTTCTTCCTCTAGAACACCACAACAAAATGGTATTGTAGAGAGGAAAAATCGAACTCTTACAGAAATGGCTAGAATAATGCTTAATGAGTATAGTTTACTTACTTACTTTTGAGTTGAAGTCGTCAACACATCATGTTATTTGATTAATAGAGTTTTTAAAAGACAAATTTTGAATAAAACATGTTATGAGCTATGGAATTGAAGAAAATCCAAAATTTCATATCTAAGAGTATTTGGATGAAAAATATTACATTTTAAACACCATAACCTTGGAAAATTTTCATCCAAAATAGATGAAGGTATATTTTTGGGCTACTCCTCTAGTAAAGCATATAGGGTATTTAACAAAAAGTTTATGGTAGTTGAAGAATCTATGAATGTTGTTTTTGATGAGTCTAGTACTCTTGATCTTGTGAACGGTTCCTTTGAGAATTTTATAGGTGATTTTGAGAAGCTTAAGATTAACGATGATGTGAATCAAGTAGGAGAATCTTCTCAATCTCAACCTCATCCAAAGGGTAAGCCTAAAGGAGCAAAACATGCTTTCATGTATGGACAATTAAAGGTCAATAAAACTTGTTCATGCATGTTTAATATCAATGTGAATAATGTGAGGTCTTTCCTTTTAAAATCTTGTGAGTTTATTCTATGTGATTCACAATTAACATCTAGAATAACCATAAAGTCTAGTACATAACATGAAATGTTTATATAATAGAATATTATGCTTTCGTGTAAATCATTCTATTGATAATCTCTTTCTCAACGAGCATTTATGGCACATAATATGTCATGAGACATCACCAAGAATCTTTATTTGATTCTTCCATGTTAAACCTTTTAACAAATATGTCTATGTATTTGAATTTTAGCACATTCGTATAGTTTAAAGCATGTATCTCTATAGATCTCAATCCTATAAAGTAAACTGCATATTCTAACTCTTTATAGATTTAATAAGTCTTGGTAGACTCATGATAGAGTATTTATCACTTTTCTTTCATCTATATCTGCAACATACAGTATTAGCAAACAATGTGATTCAATCCTTTCAATGTACTTTTATCACAATTGGTTCATAGAGCATGGATGCAAGTGTCAACTCTATAATTGAACTAATCATATTTGTTCTTAATAATTGCATATAACATCTTGAATAAGATCTATGAAATACTTTTCATAATCATCATTTATAGAACCTTGGCCAAGGATTTCCATATTAATGCATATCAAGAATCATCAAGGTAAGGTCCCATGACCTATTACCTTGGGCAATGAATTCCTTATTGATAACTTATTATCTTCATATGACTCTTACTATACCCAATGACTATACCTTTAGCGCTCCATAGATAGGAGAATATAAGATAGTATCAAGGTATAGTAATCCTCATATAAGATAACACATTGCATTTTCAAGTCTAAGGATCACGTCTTATATGATGTCACAAGAGTGTCCATAGACACTTGGGGTAAATTCCATATGGACTAATCAGTAGGCTCGTGTTCAATGAACTTGTTCTTATAACAAGCACCCATATGCTAATCTTAGAATCCATATTCCTCAACCTTATGAGATAAATTGCTTACTTCATAAGTAAGTGATAACGCATTATGGTAGTCTCGAGCGTTTGAATATCCAACAATCAATATCTAACTTTTGGTCAAACATCAACTATGAATAAAGTTTAGGAACGTATGTAATAAGAACCTCATCATTATAAACTTACTTTATAATTTCTCTTACATTTGTATTTATATTCCATAGTGTTCATCTCTAACGTTTTGTATTATTCCTTGATAATACCCGACTACATGTACCATTAGAGTTGCCTTTAATATAATTGCATGCCATCAATTGTGATGTATAAATTAATACAAATTATCTGACAGCTTGTTGTCTTTAGGGCATACTATAACAATCTCCCACTTGCACTAAAGCACAATCAAAGCCAATCATTATGGTATCTAATATTGAACTCCTTATGATGATCATGTTCTTGCTAGGTCAAACGGCTTTGTTGGAGGATCAACTTTGTTATCCTCAATGGGCATTTGTTTTATCTTTATATTCTACTAATAAGTCATTTATTGGTAATGCTTCAATACAATAGTTTGGATCGTAGATAAGACCTTGGTTCTTTGAAAATGACTCTATTATCTATTTAACTCTTTAGTTCAATAATAATTAAGAAATACACCTAATTCTTAAAAAAATATTAAATATCCAAATATATCTCATATATTACCTCAAATATAATAAGATGTATTGAGCTTAAGTTGTAAGAATTATGACCTTTTGGAACTCTATCCAAAACTCATGCTTTCCTTTTAAAATCTTGTGAGTTTATTCTATGTAATTCACAATTAACATCTAGAATAACCATAAAGTCTAGTACATAACATGACATGTTTATATAATAGAATATTATGCTTTCGTGTAAATCATTCTATTGATAATCTCTTTCTCAACGAGCATTTATGGCACATAATATGTCATGGGACATCACCAAGAATCTTTATTTGATTCTTCCATGTTAAACCTTTTAACAAATATGTCTATGTATTTGAATTTTAGCACATTCGTATAGTTTAAAGCATCTATCTCTATAGATCTCAATCCTAGAAAGTAAACTGCATATTCTAACCCTTTATAGATTTAATAAGTCTTGGTAGACTCATGATAGAGTATTTGTCACTTTTCTTTCATCTATATCCGCAACATACAGTATTAGCAAACATTAATATACTCCTACTAACTCCTTCATATACACTTGTTCATGAAATTAGGATTGATACTTATAATTACATTACTAACCAACCCTTTGATTAAGTATGTAACTTATTAAGTTTTCTTTGTTCAACTTTTGGGCAAAGATTTCCATATTAGTTTTCTCAAAAACTCATTTGCGCCTTAATGGATCTTATCCATTTAGATGGGTCCACCGTAGTCTTCACTTGGTTAAACAATATGGTATCCACAATAGAGTCTTATGGCTTAATGCCAACTCAAAGAATTAATGTCAAACATTAGTTCTTAATGTAGTAGTCTCATCAACAATGAGATATAATTACATGTTCCATAAGAGATCTCCATTTCTTATAAAAAAGGCAATTTAGGGTTTGATATTTTGGATTGAAAAATTAGGGTTTCTCATCCAACTTGAAAGAGAAGGGTGTACATGCCTTCAATTTTCTTTTCCTTATTTGATTCTTATTTTGTTTTAACTATGAACACGAATAGCTAGATCTTTTGAACCCATTGGGGTCTTTATTGTGATGGATTGTGCTTAGTTGTTAGATTTGTAATTGCCATTCTTGTAATCTTTTTGCTATTCAGTAATAAAGTTTGATTCAGTTAGTTTGAGACGTTGAATTAATTATCTTATGGGTTGTTTCTTGACATTGAGAAATGCTTGTTATAATTGGAAATTGAATAGTAGAAGCTGGTAGTTAACACTTAGAGATAAGGTTAATTCACTCGCCGGATTAAGAATTAACAACTCTTAATAGATCTAAATCACGCTTAATGCTAATCTGTAATAATCTGATAGGAAGAGATTCTATTAAGTTAGTGCAGATTTAGGAACTCGAGAGTGGAGTCGAGTTCGATTCAGGATTTAAGCACGGGTAGCAAGATTGGTAATTTATAAAATCAACCTTAGAATTCTATCACTTAGGTCCCCTTTGGGTTTGCTTCTTTTGTTGTGATTGTCAGTTGCTGTTTATTCCTTTATTTGCATTCATAATCATTAGTTAATTAATTTAGACTTCTCACACTCTATTTCAGACTAGATAACATAGTGAACAGTAGTAACTCTAGGTTCATCCGATCTCCAGGGATACGACCTTGATACTCACTAGTGCTAGGCCGCATCGATAGGTTCACTGCCTTAGGTGTAGGTTGCATAAGTAGCCTATCAGTAGGCTTAACAAGGTATAAGGCATGCTGGAAATTAAAGGGTTGGACCCGACCTATGATTGTGAAGAGTTGGTTTTGATGGGCGAAGACAAATTGCCTATGAAGTTCATGATGCCTGAGATGAACAAGTTCAATAGGACTGGTGATCTGAAAGTTCATCTAAAGCAGTATGTAATAATCATGATAACTAGTCAGCTAAGTAGGACACAAATTGTTAAGCTATTTATATTGTCCCTAGAAGGACCCGCTATAAACTGGTATCACGGTCTAGAAAAATTTGCCAAAGCTGAATGGGGCAATTTATATAATTCTTTTAACAAGCAATACGACTACAACACTCATTTGAAAGTGTGAATCAGGGACCTCGAGTCCACTAAGTGAAAGCCAAATGAATCCTCTGATTTCTTAACTAGAAAGATTATACGTCAAGGTTATTATTGGTTAACGATTAAAAAAGATTGTATAGCTTTAGTAAGGAGATGGCATGAATTTCAACTATATAGTGACTTTAGTCACATTCCCCCTACCGAACTTCACAATTTAGTGTCTTCATGGCCTTTTATACCTTAGGGAATCGACATCATCAGATAGATAAAGCCTCCTTTGAATGTCATAGGTACATAGTCGTGGCAATCGACTACTTCTCTAAATGGGTTGAAGCTGAGTGATTCAATACTGTGGGGTCAAGGAAAATGGCTAGATTTATAAAGAAGAACTTGAAATGCAGGTATGAGGTCCCACATCACGTGTGACAGATAATGACATGCAATTTAAGGGCGAAACAACATACCTATTAGTGTAATACAAGATCGAACATCATAGGTCTTCTCCATAAAGACCTCAGGCGAATGGAGCAGTAGTAGTAGCCAACAAGAACCTAAAAAAAATACTGTTGAAGATGGTATGGAATCATAATGATTGGTTGTTTCGGTTACCCTTTGCACTTTGTAGATATCGAATAATTGAGCAGATGTCGACAAGATAGACTCCATACTCTATAGTTTATTAGAGGCTGAAATACTAGAATATCAGTGGGTTGAGCAGATATACCAATAGTTGGCTATGATCGATGAAAAGAGAATGAAAGCCCTTTTCCACATGCAATTGTATTAGAAACAGATAGCTGAGGTATTCAATAAGAAAGTAAAGCCAGAAAAAATCAGAGTCAGTGACTTGGTGTTGAAACACAGGAGACCTACTGTATTCGACCTAAGAGGGGAAGTTCATGCCTAACTAGGAAGGCACCTATTTTGTGAAAAAGATCTTGCCCAAAGGTGCTACTAAGATCTCAGACTTGGAAGCAAACGAGTTCTCCTAGCCTATTAACGTGGATTGTCTCAAGAAATACTATGTATAAAAAATAGAAATAAAAATATAAAAAATAGCATGCTGATTAGAAAACATGAAAAAGGCTGGTCAAGCAAAAATCAAGGCAATAAGAGAGAAAATAATTAGCTAGAAAATCTAAATAGACTGGCTGATGACAGAGATTGTACATGAGAAATTAAAATGCACCCATCTGGGTTTTCACTAAATGAATAAATTTGTTTAGTATTTTTATTAAATATATATATGTCGGTTTTTTACTCTATGCATTAATTGAAAGAAAAACTAAGCTAAAGTCCTAAGCAAAATAAATAAGATATAAAAAAGAAGCATGTTTTTCATCTTCTCCTCTTTGCATTTGCATTCCTAGATTCAAAAACTAACTCTCGAGTCCTCTTGAATCTTACAAATCTAGGAGAAGCTGTAATTTGAAACTCGATCGTAAGCTTTGATGTTCTCATTTGTGGTCAAATCCCTTCAAAATCAAGGTTGCACTCTATATTTTGGTGGGGTCAGAGTCTCTCCATTTTATCCAGAAAGTCTTATCTTAGTGGGAAGCCATCAAATACATGAGGGAATTCTAGAATCTGTTGCTTCTGTCGGTACTAGCGGCAAAGCCTTGAAGGTGTATAGAAGGTGGATGCTCGTAATCTAGGTAAATGTACACAATCGATGTACACCATGAGCATGACGTGCTTGATTCTCCACCAAGGGCAAGTCTAGCGAATAAGTGTATTCAGAATGCCCTTCATCTAAGAAATCCAGCCCTCATAGTCCTTTGGGTAGTAATGGATCAGACTTGCACATGCTTCAGCTCATATTTATCGATGTCCCTCGGGATCATTAGTATCTGAAAGTTCTCGTGTATCCAAATCTGCAAAAAGAGAAAAGAAAAAAAATAATGAAAAAGAAAAGCTAAGTTGAAAACCCAAAAGGGCGGCTTAGGCAAAAACTAAAGTTTGGTAAGCTGAAAGCCGAAAAGGGTATTTAAGACATAAGCTTGTTAAGCTAAATATCCGAAAGGGCGACTTAGGTAAAAAATAAGAAAAAAATAATAAAAGAAAAAAGACATTTGGTTGCTTACTTGTAAGAGAACGAGACTGCCACCAAACCGTTCATGGGTTTTGTACATATCCAACCTAATGATGGTTTCAACCAAGATGACTCGAATTGGATATTCTTCGTGCTCTACGTGATCGATAATACCAAAATTCTGATATCTCCCCCTACTTGAGGAGAAATCAACAAGAATTAGACATAAAGGCAAAAGCCAACATCCTAATCTAAGCGGGTGTACCCCTCTCCTTTTTCTCACAGTAAGATATCAATGAAATAAAGGTAATGTACTCACCAATAGAATGGGAAAGTAGCTCAATAAGGGGCACATTGAATAACTGCACCAATTTACCAGGAAAAGGATCATTAAGCCTTGGCAAAGCAATCATATGAGTAGAGTCCATGGGGCCTCCAAGAATAGCATAGAACTATTCAATCATTAGACATAGCTCCTACCCATTGAATCAGAAAACATGGTCTATTCAGTAGCAAAAGTTGACGGTAGAATGAAGAAACCCCATAATCAAGTTTGGTGTGTTGCATGGCTTTGAAAGAGGAAAGGTGAAATTTCCCAAGTTTGATCCATTCATCACGAGTTAAGGTTTTGAGAAGAGTTTGGAGGGTTTTGGCACTTTTTTAAGTCATGTTTTTTTCTCAATTTTGAAGTGAATCATGTATGGGGAAGTGTTAGGGGTGCACACGTATTTAAAGTCCTAAAGTCATAGTTTAATTCAGACTCTGCAACTGTAGAGCCGAATCGGTTGAGCACGCATCCGATCGGCTATGCACAGAGCCAAATCGGTATAGCACAAAACCGAATCAGTTGTGTGATTTCATTGCATGTCTTTCAGCTTTTTGAAGATATTTCGAGCATTTCTCCAAATCCCGATCATGTATAAGTCCAAAATATGCAGTGTTGAGAAGAAATTAATATCAGGAATGGATTTAAACATCAAAGTACATAATTTCATATCTCAAAAGTTAAAAGTGTATAGGAAAAATAGCAAAAAAGGGCAAAAATACAAGAAATGGCAGCAAAATCAAAATTCATGGCTCTCTCACGAATCCCGAATCCCATCATCCGAGTTAGTATCCATCCCTTGAGTCTATAGAGTGGACAATTGAAGCGTCAGAGTGTCGATCCTGCACTGCTAGGCCTTAATGTGGCATTCGCGGTCATCCACCTACCCTTGCAAGCCATCGCGGTCCCTTTGAAAGAAAAAACCAAAAGGAGTTAGCTGTTGTATTTCATACATCCATACATGCATGCATCTTGCATTTCATAATTTATTTTGATCTTACCCAACAGTCCTTGCTAAGGACGAAGAACTGCCTCCTCATAGCTCCGACCAGTCGATGTACATGCTTGAACTAATCTCTCTAAACTTGTAGGATTATTTATATTACTAACATTTCAGGAAAGAAATATGTAAAGTACCAAAAAGATTACAACTTACGTGCGTGCAAGTACTCGGAGTGAAATTTGGAGGAAGGCAATGCTCTATGGGAAGCCAATGCTCTATGGCATCGGTAGGACTTCAATAAGATACCATCGGATTTAGAAGAAACGGGATGGTCCTAGGCACTATATCTGACACTACTATCGGGGGCGCCTCAGATGCAGTAATCGTAGAGCAACTTGAGATATAAGAGGACCTAGAATGGTGAAGGGACCACCCATATGTTGGCTGGAAAGGGTATTCTGGGTTTATATTCAAGCTTAGGTGTTGCTTTTACTTTATCCTTGACTTCAGCTTTTGTACCCTATTTTTCATCATCAACCTTCTCAGTCGTAGTAGATTTCTTATCTACTTCATTCAGCTTAGTCATTAGCTCTTTACCAATTCACAATGTGATAACCTTAAGCTGCTCTTTAAGTTAGCTTCTGTGTTGCTTGACAAACTTCTTTGAGGCCTTTTGCTCAAAAGCTTTGCGATCTGCCCCACTTGATTCTCCAAATTCTAAATTGAAGCTTGCTGGTTTCTAAGAGCAGTCTCTACAGTTTGAAACCTTGTTTCAGATGCTGAGATTAACTTCTCCATCATCCCCTCTAGATTACTCTTTTCAGGAGGAGCCTACTGCTGGTTTTGCTACTAAAAACCTAGGGGTGGAGGTCTTTACTGATTCTGGTTCCCCAAAGAGAAATTTGAATGATTTCTCCACCCTGGGTTATAGTTATTACTGTAGGGGTTATTCTGCTGCCTATGAGCATTTTCCATATAATCAACCTGCTACAGCTTCGCGAAGGTATTGCCATTTTGGCAATCTTAACTTTGATGACCACCCCACATCAATCAGAAGTCATAACTTGTGCCTATCTTCCAAATGAAGACATAATCAAAGCATCCATCTTCCTACTCATGGCCTCTAACTGTGCATTCATAACTACCATAGGGTCTATCGTATGGATTCCACTCTTTTTGACTCGAACTTGCTCTCTTGTATTCTGCCACTGGTAGTTAGTGACTGTCATATCCTCAATAAGATCCATAGCTTGCTTAGGATTCTTATTATTAAGCGAATCTCCAAAAAATCATCCAAATGAGTGTTTGGATCCTCGTTGGGCAAACAATCAGACATGCACTTTTTTTGCACCATCTAAATAATGTTGGGCTTGATCTTAAAGTTGTTTGCTGCAACATTCGGCCTAATAATACTCGATATAGCCCCTTTAAGAGCTGGACATGCATACTCTTGCATGGTTCTCTCCCTAAGTGGAGTTGCCATTCTTAATCGTTCCCCTTCTTGGTTTGGTTCTCCTTCTTAATTCTGATTCTATAACTCCGCCACCATTTTGACTAAAGCTCATTCTTCTTCTTCTTTTCGCTACTTCCTTAAAATTCTTTAAAACTCTAGTTCATAAGCGAATAGTTCCATCATACTAACTCAGGTTATACACAGATTTAGGTACCTAGAGGAAACACAAACACAACAAAACAAAAAAAATAAAAAAAAGCTGAATCACTAGCTTTTGAATTACTAATAATATCACAATAAAAAAGAGTCTCGGCAACTGCGCCAAAAACATGATGCGTGCTATCCACACAAGATAAAGTGCACCGATCGTATCAAGTAATATAATGATGGATAGAAGTATCATTCCACTGGGGACCTAATTATAAATACTACCTTCAATCATAAACAAAGATTAAAACAATTGCTAAACTTATCAAGGATAAAGCCTATTTAGGTAGTGAATCCCCCTAATAAGTTAAGTATTTCATGAAACAAACAGTAATTAATTCAAATCAAGAGTTGAGTTGGCATTCCACAAAATTAGGTTTAAACTTTTCTCAAGTGATTAAACCCATAATTCCTAAGATGAGGGAGGAATCTCTTCTCAAACCCACTTACTTAGGTCATGCATTAAAGGTTAAGGAACTATTGAACTAAAGGATCTTGTAGATCTATCTCTAGTATCCCAATCAATCCTCAATCTCTAAGATGTGATCAACTCATAAAAGGTTAGATCTATCTCTAGTATTCCAATCAACTTTCAATCCCTAAGATATGATCAATTCATAAAAATTTATCTCTAATCAGTTTAAGAAAATAAATCCCAATCAATACGTAGACTTGTCAATTGAAATTGATAATTAAGCAACCAAATGGACAAACAACTCATAGAAAAGATTAATTACATTAACTTTTAATCAATCCATACAAAATAAATTAGGGTTCATCAAAATCCAAAGAACAAAAAATTAGTTTCTATACATTACAATAAAGAAATAAAGATTAGAGGAAGAAGATCAAACTAGTCATGAAAGAGTAGAGATGAAAAATTCTTCAATCTTGAATATTCAATCTTAGAAAGCAATGAAGGAAATGATGTTCTCGTTGAGAAATACCAATCAAAACCCTAAAAATGAAAGAAAAATGAAGTTTCTAAGTGTTTCTCTCTCTAGAAATGAAAATATGACGAAACTCCTTTAAAGAAAATCCAAAAGCTCCTTTAAATAGTATGTTTTTAAGAACTACACAGGGCCACACAGGCACCACATGCCTGTCTGGCGTCCTTGGCCAAAATTCCTTCTTGAGAATATCCTTTGTCCATACGTGAAGGGCACACGGGCATGTCCTCTTCCCGTGTCATGTCTTGGAAAATTTTCCATTTCTTCCATCTTATACGGGAAGGCCACACGGACATGTGCCTCCTGTGTCTTGTACTGCTTTATTCGGCCAACTTTTGCACTTCACACAGGAAGGTCACACATGAAGGTTCTTCCTGTATCGTGCCCGTGTGATACTCTTTTCCTTGACGATCAAGTGCTCCTTGGCTGATTTTTCTTGTATTTTGAACTTAAAACTTCTTCTTCTCATGCAAACTTGCCAAGTACCTAAAAATGGCCGAAAACAAACTCTAACAAATAAATTAAACTCAATTTAAGGTAAAATCAAGGTAAAAAAAGATTCAAAAGTAAGTGCTTCTAGTATTTATCAGCTTTCTTATAGAATATGAGAAATGCCACTCATTAGTAAAAGTGTCCCGGTGATTACCTCGGCGGTGACTCCCATCTCCGCACTAGTCTCAGTGGTTAGTTAGCATGTTGCCGATTAGGTTAAAAAGACTTACATTGTTTTAGTCACTAAAGACACTTGGGTGCACACCTGAAACTGCCGCCGACATAGAGACAATTGCTGGTATTTTTGCTCGACCCATTAGTACTTCGGTATTTCAGCCTCTAATATAACTCTAAAAGACTTCAATCCAACTCAACCAGAAAAACTGCTTCAGTCCCGTAAACCATAGAGTATGGTGTGTGCCCAGTCGATGTTCACTCGGTTGTCCGATATCCCCAAAGTGCAAAGGGTAACCGAAACGACCAGTCCTTATGATTCCATACCATCTTTGGAATTATTTTCTTCAAGTTCTTATTGGCTGCTTCTACCGCTTCATTTGCTTGAGGTCTATACGGAGAAGACCTATGATGCTCAATTTTGTATTCTGCTAGTAGGTTTGTTGTCTCCCCCATGAACTGTACCCCATTATCCTTCACGACATGAAATGGGACCCCATATATGTAAATCATGTTCCTTTATATAAACTAGCCATCTGTGTTGCCCCCACGGTGGTGAATGACTCGACTTCGACGCACTTTGAAAAGTAGTCAATTGCTATGACTATGAACCTGTGACCACTCCAGGGAGGTTTTATTTCATAAATGATGTCGATCCCCCAAGCTGCAAAGGGCCGAGGAGACGTTAAGTTGTGCAGCTCGGTCGAGGGTACATGACTCAGGTCATTGTAAAGCTAACACTCACGGCACTTCTTCACCAGTGCTATATAATCCTTTTCCATTGTTAACCAATAATAACCTTACCGCATGATCTTCCTGTTGGAAAAACATATGCAGTGGTACAGCAGAAGCTCTAAACATTTTACATCTCATGGAAATTAAGGTTATAAGTTGTAATTGAGGATTTAAGTTGAAAAAGGAAATAACTTTTCTTTTATGAACTTGAAGAACAGAAAGAAAAAGACTACAACCTTTGAAGAGCATAATTCAATTCTTGATTATTGATGATGTTTCTGTAGAGAATCAAATAGAGATTCGCAATTGCAAATCCTCTAGATTATCTCACACAACCAATCTCAAGCAAAGCTATTCAATCTTGGAAGATGAAGAACTCCTTATCCTCTCTCAAGTTTAGTACTATAATAACCTTGTTATAATAGTAAGTATGTCAAATTATCTCTCTTATGATAATAGGAGTAAGAAACTCTCTTATATAGCGTTAAGCATTCATAATTCTTAACATAGTTGTACAAACACATGTCATTACAAAACTCTTTTGTGATGACATGTGTCAAGCAGTATTGACACCTGTCATCATAAAAATCTTTAGTGATGATAAGTGTCAAGCTATATTGACACATGTCAACATAAAATTCCTTTGTGATGACATGTGTCAAGCTATATTGACACATGTCATCATAAAACTTTTTTATGATGATACATGTGAGGCTACTTTCTTGATACATGTCATCATAAAACTCTTTTGATGATGAAACGTGTCAAGTTGCTTTCCTAACACATGTCATCATAAAATCCTTTTTTTGATGACACGTGTCCAGATGCTTTCTCCACACATGTCATCATAAACCCTTTTATAATGACACATGTCAAGCTACTTTCTTAACATGTATAAAATTCTTATGTGATGACACGTGTCAAGCTATGTAACTACAAACTCTTTTGTGATGACATGTGTCAAGCTCCTTCAATATATAACACTTATATATTATACATTATCATTAGTTAGACATTTACGGGCTTTAACTTTGGAAGATGCTAGTGTTCCTACTCAAGGTACAAGTCAAGTCCATCATCGTGCTTGAGTTGATCTTAACGTGTGTGACTTTCTAGGTTCATTATTAATTGACAATCATTCTCATAACTTATAAGTGATGTCTAGCAATATGTTATAATTAACCTAATTAATAATAAAGGCATTGATTATCCATGAGCTCTTTATTTATGATTACCGTTGATAAGCATAGTTTTACACATATTTGCTTGCATATTATTGCGTATGTTCTTAGCAATTATTGTGCTTTTATTCCCAGATCACCCGTGTTTTGTGTTCTTTTGCATTTCAGGAACATTTATAGGACCATCATCGTTGTTTAAGCAATTATAGATCAATACGTGCGAAAACGGACGAGAATTCATCAAGATCGGACAAAAGCCCGCAATGCATACATTGAGCACGGCCTGGACTCTGGCCGTGCTCAACCATTGGCTTTGACTCTTGAAATTGGCACTTTGGGCACGGTTTCCGTAGCCACCATGGCCTTCAGCACGGCCCGTGGTGGATAACACGGGGAGCAACACGGCCCGTGGTAGCCAACACGGGGAGAAACACGGCCGTGGTGAAACCCTACTTGGTGAGATCCACAGTTTCAAAGACGGCATGGACTCGTCATGACGAAGACGGCCTTGACCACTAGGCCGTCTTGAGTTAAATATATAAGAAAAATTCATTTTTCTTAGAAAAAAGAGGAGGAAAAAGAGTGACATAGAGCTCACGGCGGTGCCGTTCGGCTTCACTGCGATTGAGTGCGAGAGAGAGTCATGGGAGTAAGAATCCCGGAATCGCAAGGTTCCGAGTGCAAAACCGTAGTGGAAGCAATTCAAGAGGCGTTTGGGAGATTAATCAAAGTATAGATCCGGATTTGGAGCTTCATCCAATTCGAGAGAAAAGGGTGTACATGTTTTATTTTCATTATTCTTTCATTGTAATTGATTTCCTAGATTGTTTTAAACATGAACATGTTTAGCTAAATTGATTAAATCCATTGGGATTTCTTTGCTATGTTGGTTTGATATTATATTATTGGATTGTTTGAGTTGGTTTTGTATTCTTCTTGTTTTCAGTGTTAATAAGATTATGCATTATTCATGAGACGCTGTGAATTGTGATGTTTAGATTGCTTTATGAGATTGAGAAATCCGTTTGGCAATTGGAACTTTGAATAACAAGAACCGGTTAATAATTGCTTAGAGATAAGGATAATTAATCGGCCGGATTAAGAATTAACAAAGCTTAATATAGGGCGGATTAAAGCTTAATGCTAATTTAAGAATCAATCGTTAGGAAGAGATTCCAACTTTAGGTTATTAGGTTTAGAATTCGGTTATCTCGAGAGAGAAACCGAATTCGGTTAAGAATTCGGCCCACGGGTAGCATAATTAGACTCACTGATCCTTTATCTTTTGTTCGGATGCCAACTAGTTTAGATTCCCTTTGGGTTTGTCTTCTTGTCTTGATTATTTCACTTATCAATTACTCCTGCATCTCCCTTAGAACTTAGCTCGTAGTTAATAGTTAGTTTAGAATTTATTCATCATCCATTTTAGGTTAATATAACAAAGAACAAAGAAGTAACTCTGGGCTTTCGCTTTTCCGAGGAATACGACCTTGATACTCGCCATTAGTGCTAGACTGCATCGATAGGTACACTGCCTTAGATTGTAGCTAACACGAGTAGCACACATCAAGTTTTTGGCGCCGTTGCCGGGGAATTGTTTGAAAACTAGAGTGAAATTTGCTATTTGTTAATTTAGCCATTTTTTTTTCTTTCTTATTATTTTATGATTTTTTTATTTTTATTTATTTATTTATTTTATTTTATTTGTACATATTTATTTAGCTTAAGTTTATGATTCAGATAGTGAATGATAAGGAGGTTCAATGCTAAATTCAAACTCTTTGTGTGACGCATTGGAAAATGAGAATAGGAACCAAGAGAGTGCTAAAAATTGGGATACCCGTGCATCTTTAGATGCTCAAGTGGAATCATTTTACAGGGCTACTGATCAACTCTCTTCTCCTATCCTTTCATCTCAAGTCTTTTGTGAATTTTGTTGTGGTTTACATGTGTGTAATGATTGTCCATTGTATAGTGATGTTGCTCATTGTTCTTATAACTGTGAACAGGTGAATTATACGGGAAGTTGGCCAAATGACTCGTATGGAAGCACCTATAATCAAGAGTGGAGCACTCATTCACCCTTTGGATGGAGCTTAGATGGCCAAGAACCACTAGGAATTCAGCAACTACATCAAGAAATTTAATGTTGCACCTTCAACTCAAGATGAAGAGTTAGTGCTCGGAGGAGGCGATGATGAGGTTCATTACAAGTCTTGATGATGATTCCAACAAACAGAGAGGATACTTGAAGATCAACAAGCCTCGATTAAGAACATAGAGCATCAAGTAGGCTTGATCTTTCAGTTACTAACGGCAGAGCAATTGGAAACTCCATCAAATGCTACTGAATCCGAGGAGCATTTGAGCGCCATTACTATGCTCAGGGTGAGAATTTTTCCTGGTTTATCTACTATGTTTGATGATGATGCTTCCGCATGTGACGATCTCTTGAACATGGAGATGAAACCAGAAAAGGAAGAGGCGAACATAATTCCTCTGAAAGACTATCAACAGGAATGTACAGTTGATGATGCTGAGTTGCAGTTAGAGGAATTGTTGGTAGATTGTCCACAAGTCCCTTCGATGATGGAAGATGAGCCCGAGTTATCCAATGAAGAAGTCTTGGAGGAGCTCGAGTTTCTCCTAGCAAGAGAACCAAGCCAGGGACTGAAGAAAACCATCGACACTCCTAAAGAGATTGCCCAACCATCGATCCTTCCAATTGTTGAAACACCAGCTTTCAAATTGGAAGAGCCCCTAGAGCATCATGACTACATCCAATTATACGAGGAGCGAGTCTTACCCATCATATTGGCAGCTTGTTTGATAGTCGGGAAGAGGAAATTGACGATTATCCCTCTAAGCGGATACTTGAAGATATTTGCTTGGAAGAAGGATGGATGGTCGTCGATCACGCCCATTTGCCTTTCACCATGAGTCCAGCTAAGAAGACTCATCACATAAAAAAGAAGCGCTTTTGGGAGGCACCCCAAACTTTATCTTTAATCTTTAATATTTTAACCTTTTGTTTTGAAACATTTTATTAGTTTTAGTTTTCATATTTTCAGTTTTAATTTTATTTCTTTATTTTATTATTTTCGGATTCTACCGAGGAGGCAACCGAATTTCCACAACATCGGCCTCGATGGATGATCGTATACCCCTAGATCTTTTTATTTTTCCTGCATTTATTTACTTTATTTTTCATAGATGTCATGCACTTGGATTGTATTGCCTTTGTTCTCTTAGTTGAGCATTCCATGCGGGGTATTCATAACATTTTACACCGAGGATGTGTTCTTCAAGTGTGGGGTGCTTATGGATAAACCCTAATCTCTCATATGGATTTTTAATTGCTATGGCTAGGTGTTGTGTATTTTTAGGAGATGTTAGGACATTGTGTTTTTATGCACTTGAGTATGCTAATTTTGAGCCGATTGATGACTTGATTTATAGAATTGTAGTTACTTTTCTTTGTTGTTCATTGTCCTTGGAAAACAATTTATGGTGTTTTACACATCAACCTCGCCGGGTTAAACCGTGTTATTTAATTATTTTTGAATTGTCGAATTTTAACTTAGAACGTTGATAATATCATATGCATGTGTTTCTTAAATAATGATTCAATTAATGATGTTGCGAACCAACTGCACCTAATACCACACCGAAAGTGAGATTTTGAGCCAGTTGAGCATTCATTATGCTTATGCTCTTTATATTTCTTGTTTGAGTGTGCATTGTACTTAACTTTGCTCCTAGAACTTGCTTTGTAATGCATGTTGAAGTTACATGAATATTGTGAATACCATGAGATGATTTGGGCGATTTAGGATTCCCCACATTTGACCAAAAGCCTACCACCTTATGTTTCCATTAGTTAGCCAATTTTTGAGCCTTAACCTTTTCTTCATAATCTACACCTATACACTTCAATTATACCATTCTTTACATTTATCTTTCCTTTACCCTTATGCTGGAATTTCTTTCTGTGATATGTTCGACTTTATGTGGGATTAAAATGCTAGTTGCTATGTTGGTAAATTCACTAAATCTTTTTGATATTTTAAATGCTCCCTTTGATCCAATTTGTATTTGTTATTCTTTATGTTTATTCGAGTTGTATGCAGCAGTCGCTAATAAACTGCTAGTTCATTATTACAAAAAAAAAAGGAGAAAAAAAAGAAGAAGAAGAAAAGAAAAAGAATATATAATAAACAAATCTCTTTAATTATTTATCTTTTTATTGGATTTAGAGCATTTGCGAGCGTTATTCTATGAAGTAGGGATTTTAGTGAATGATTCTTTTTGTGATCTTAGGCATTTAATCCTTTGAGCATATACTATTGTTTATCGCACGAATTCCAGCACTTTCACACTTCTATCCAAATCTCCATACCTTTACCTTAGCCCCATTTCAACCTTGGTAAAGACCCTTTGATTTTGGTATTTACTTATTCACAGTAGCGAAGATATGATTTATGAGCAAGCTTATGGTGAGCGGGTCTTGTGCATTTGCTTTGAGGGATTTGTTATTTACCTAATATACACTTTGAGCGACTTGAGTGATCCCTGTGAGGCATTGGTTCATGATGTTGGTGTCGAGTTGTTATTTAAGTTACTCATGCATTAATATTATTTCCATTCTTTGTTAATGATTTGTAATTTGATTTATGATTGAGTATCCTTTGAGATGTGTTGAATACTCTGTTGTGGACTAGGGGCATAAACCGAAAGGAATTGCTAACTGTAGTTTTATGAGGTGAGTTGTTAATTGCTTCGAGGACAAGCAATAGCTTAAGTGTGGGGTAATTTGATAAGCATAGTTTTACACATATTTGCTTGCATATTATTGCGTATGTTCTTAGCAATTATTGTGCTTTTATTCCCGGATCACCCGTGTTTTGTGTTCTTTTGCATTTCAGGAACATTTATAGGACCATCATCGTTGTTTAAGCAATTATAGATCAATACGTGCGGAAGCGGACGAGAATTCATCAAGATCGGACAAGAGCCCGCATACATTGAGCACGGCCTCGGACTCGGCCGTGCTCAACCATTGGCTTTGATTCTTGAAATTGGCACTTTGGGCACGGTTTCCATAGCCACCACGGCCTTGACGCGGCCCGTGGTAGCCAACACGGGGAGAAACACTACGGCCGTGGTGAAACCCTACTGGTGAGATCTGACGGCATGGACTCCGTGACCGCTCGACCACGGCCATGCTGAGTTAAATATATAAGAAAAATTCATTTTCTTAGAAAAAAGAGGAGGAAAAAGAGTGACATAGAGCCTCAGGCGGTGGTCTCGGTTCGCACGATTGAGTGCGAGAGAGAGTCATGGGAGTAAGAATCCCGAATCGCAAGGTTCCGAGTGCAAAACCGTAGTGGAAGCAATTCAAGAGGCAGTTTGGGAGATTAATCAAAGTATAGATCCAGATTTGGAGCTGTTCATCCAATTCGAGAGAAAAGGGTGTACATGTTTTATTTTCATTATTCTTTCATTGTAATTGATTTCCTAGATTGTTTTAAACATGAACATGTTTAGCTAAATTGATTAAATCCATTGGGATTTCTTTGCTATGTTGGTTTGATATTATATTATTGGATTGTTTGAGTTGGTTTTGTATTCTTCTTGTTTTCAGTGTTAATAAGATTATGCATTATTCATGAGACGTTGTGAATTGTGATGTTTAGATTGCTTTATGAGATTGAGAAATCCGTTTGGCAATTGGAACTTTGAATAACAAGAACTGGTTAATAATTGCTTAGAGATAAGGATAATTAACTGGCCGGATTAAGAATTAACAAAGCTTAATATAGGCGGATTAAAGCTTAATGCTAATTTAAGAATCAATCGTTAGGAAGAGATTCCAACTTTAGGTTATTAGGTTTAGGAATTCGGTTATCTCGAGAGAAACCGAATGCTGAAGAATTCGCCCACGGGTAGCATAATTAGACTCACTGATCCTTTATCTTTTGTTCGGATGCCAACTAGTTTAGATTCCCTTTGGGTTTGTCTTCTTGTCTTGATTATTTCACTTATCAATTACTCCTGCATCTCCCTTAGAACTTAGCTCGTAGTTAATAGTTAGTTTAGAATTTATTCATCATCCATTTTAGGTTAATATAACAAAGAACAAAGAAGTAACTCTGGGCTTTCGCTTTCCCGAGGAATACGACCTTGATACTCGCCATTAGTGCTAGACTGCATCGATAGGTACACTGCCTTAGATTGTAGCTAACATGAGTAGCACACATCAACCGTGTAATTAAATCCTTCCATTGAACAATATCCCGATCAAGTAAGGATCATGGAATAGTCAAAATCTACTAACTTGATTCTATGACCAAATCCAAGATACATCTCGACTAAATATGATTAATGCGAAAACTCCTTTTCCATTAATCATAATTACCTCGGTCAAAGATTTCCTAGTCAAGATGTTATCAAATCACATAGAATATTCCTCTTGTTTACTCAAGGTAATGGAGTCCTTGTTGATGAACACCTGCCTCCATGCATATGCAACTGGAGCCACTATCTACAAGTACCCATTCTAGGTATGAATGGATACCTAAAACATAAGCAAATTCCAATTACATATTCATAAGACAACTCTATCACCTTAGGTCTGAGGATTAGTTACACCATCATAACTTAATAATGAAGCAGTGACTTAAGTAAATCATCCATGTGATTCATTATTTCTTCAAGTCATGTTCAGTCCACTTGTCTCACAAGTGACCCATAATGATTAACTTAGTAACTCATACTAAATGGCATGAGACTCAACATCCTATATATTAGTATCTCATACTAATCATAGGGTTAAACATATTATGTTGGTCTTCCGGATGAAAAATGTCTAATATTTAATCTTACAACAAGAATTATTTTATAATATATATACTAAAGATCAATCGGTCACTCATATTCTCAACTCTTGAGAGTGGAGTCCTTAATAAATATTATTGGACTCATTCAATAATTATATTACTAAAAAATGAATGAAAGACAATTGTCATTAATTATATATCATAATGTATGAACCAAAAAGCAAAAGTCCAATTGGCTTTTAGGACACACATCTAACAATCTCCCACTTATACTAAAGCAAATCGGGACAGTATCTTAAACCCATCTTCTAAAGATGGCGATCTAATTGTATTTGTGTCATAGCTTTGGTAAAGGGATTAGCTACATTATATTATGATTCTATTCTTTGCATGGCTAAATCTCATCTACCAAAGATTTTAGGTATGATATGGAAGCATCTTATGATATGTTTGGATTTCTGATGAGACCCAGGTTCCTTGGCTTGTGCAATAGCCCCATTATTGTCACAAAAAAGAGGTACTACTAACTCGATGACTGGAACCACTCTAAGTTTTGTCATGAACTTTTTAATCCAAACCGCTTCCTTTGCTATATTAGATGCAGCAAAATATTCAGACTCTATAGTGGAGTCTGCAGTAATATCCTGTTTGGAACTTTTCGAACTTACTGCTCCTCTATTACATATAAATACAAACCTTGAGATAGACTTTCTATCATCCACATCTGATTGAAATTTAGAATCTGTATAACCTTGTAAACTCGGTTCACCTCCACCATATGTCAAGAATATATCCTTAGTTCTTCGCAAGTACTTAAAGATATTCTTAACCACTGCCAGTGCTCCTCGCCCGGGTTAAACAGAAAACTACTACTCACACTGACAACATAGCCAATATCTGGCCTAGTAGACATCATAGCATACATTAAACTTCCAATTACTGAAGCATATGGAATCCTAGTCATTTGTTCTCTCTCACCAGATCTCTTTGGAGAGATGTTCTTTGAAAGATGGATACCATGCCTAAAAGGTAACAATCGTCTCTTAGAATTAAGGATGTTGAATTTTTTCAACACCTTTTCTAAGTAAAGACCTTGGGAAAGGCCTATAGTCCTTTTTGATCTATCCCTATAAATATGAATTCCCAGAATATAGGTTGCTTCACCTAAGTATTTCATGGAGAAAATCTTTGACAACCATAGTTTTATGGAAGTCAACATGCCTATATCATTTTCGAGCAAAATTGATGGCACTCCCACTAACCTTCTTATACATACATGATTCATCCATATTTTTTATGAAACCAAACGATTTGATTGCATCATCAAAATGGATGTTCTAACTCTTCGAAGCTTGCTTAAGACCATAAATGGATCTCTTAAGTTTGCATACTTGATTATGAGTGCCCTTGGATTCAAAGCCCTTAGGTTGGTCCATATAGATGTCCTCCTCAATGTATCCATTAAGGAAGGTTGTTTTGATATCCATCTGCCAAATCTCATAATCATAGTGTGCAACAATGGCTAATAAAATCCTAATGCATTTAAACATGGCCACAGGCGAGAAAGTTTCCTCATAGTCAATTCCTTGCCTTTAGCGATACCCTTTCGCCACTAGCCTAACTTTGAAGGTTTCAACCTTCCCATCAGAACTAATCTTTCGCTTATCAACCCATTTATTCCCTAAAGGTACTATACCTTCAAGAGGGTCTACAAGGACCCAAACTTCATTCTTATACATGGAATCCATTTCTGATCTCATTGCCTCATTCCATTTACTAGAGTCAATATCTGATATTGCCTCTTCGTAACTAGTAGGATCATCTATATGATCTACATCTCCATAAATGAACAACTCTTTTACATTCCCATAGAGCATGCCATATCTCCCTGGTGGATGAGAAATTCTACTAGATCTTCGAGGTAACGTAATGACAGGGTTGATAGCCGCTAGTTCATTGATTGGTTCTTGATTGATTCGTTGTTCAGATGATACTTTATCAAATTCTATCTTGCTTTTGCTCCCACTATCTTAAATAAACTATTTTTCAAGAAAGAGAGCGTCTTTACTAATAACGATAATATCAATAGAAATGATATCCCTTTGTTTCTTTAGGATATCTAACAAATCTCCTTTTAACAAATCGGGGTTCTAGTTTTTCTGTTCTTAGCTTTTTAACAAAAGCTAGACAACCCCAAATCTTAACATGTTTAAGACTATGTTCGCTGCGAGTCCATATCTCATATGGAGTTTTAGGAACAGACTTAGAAGGAACTTTATTCAAAAGGTACAACGATGTAAAGAGGGCATATCCTTATAAGGAAGTCGTAAATCAGTGAAGCTCATCATCAATCGTACCATGTCTAACAAGGTGTGATTCCTTGTCTTAGATACACCATTCAATTGTGGTGTTCTAGGGAGAGTTAACTATGAAACAATGCCATATTCCTTTAGGAACTTATCAAACTCACTACTCAAGTATTCACCATCTCGATTAGATCGAAGGGCTTTAATACTTAGGTCTGTCTAATTCTGCACTTCAGCTTTAAATTCTTTAAACTTTTCAAAGGATTCAGACTTGTATCTCATAAGATACAAATACCCACACCGTGATAAATCATCAGTAAAGGTAATGAAGTAGGTGTAACCACGAAGTGCCATAATGTTAAAAGGTCCACATACATCACTTTGTACCAGTCCTAAAACATTCAAGGCTCGTTCCCCTCATCCTATAAAGGGTGATCCTGTCATTTTGCCTTGAAGACAAGATTCACATGTCGGATATAGTTCAGAACTAATGGAATTTACTAATCCCATTTAGCCAATTTAATGATTCTTTTTTATACAATATGACCTAATATAAGATGCCACAAGTATCTCAGATTTAGTTCTTTGGTTGCTTTGGCATTTATGTTCACATTATGTGTTTTAATTTTATCTACATATAAACTTAAATAATAGAGACTATTAATTAAAGTACCATATGCAATACATTCATTTCCAAAATGAACTTGACAAACATCATTTGCAAACCTAAATTCATAATTCTTAACTACTAAAGCAAAAAGTAAAATGATGCTTTGTATGCATTAGGTACATATAAGCAATCCTCTAATATTAATTTACATCCCATAGAAAAAATAACATAAGCAGTTCTTATCGCCACTACAGCAACACTGGCCCCATTCCCAATTTTTAGAACTATCTGATCCTTCTTAATGATCCTACTTTTTACCAGATCCTTCACCTTCCTTGACCTTCAAAGAATTCATATACTCAGCTTAGTTGCATAAAGAATTGAGAACCCAAATTCATGAGCCAGTCAATGGAATTTGGTCCAGTCAACCGGTTAGCATCAAATATGCTTGCAAGTGGATTGAGGGGGGGGGAGCTTTTAAATTTGCAAAGAATAGTATATTATTAGGGACTTGTTATGTATTTCATTTTGATTTTCGTCTTTAAATCAAAATGGTGACTCCCACTAACTTGGCGAATCGCACACTTCCTAGTGAGAAATGAAATTCCTCATTGGTGGATTTCTAACGGGTGATTGGTTTCTTACCAAATTTTGGTATCCTTCACGTTTCGCCGATTATTGGGTTACTAACATTTTATAAGTAAATATCTCATATTATATGCATCTCATGCATGATCCAATCATTTACACTTCAGCTCCTAGTACTTTGAACCTCACGTTTAGTCGATTATTGGTCCATTGTACATAGTTAAGTCAAGCCCACTATCCAATAAATATAATTGCAATATCAAAACCTCATTGTAAGTTGACATATTGGCCACTAATAGCAATTATACTTATAACATCAAATGCTTAATAAAATTCAACAGATTTACCAAATAATCTTTCATAACCCTCATAGTTTGTCCATGATTGATTACTAAGACCATAAAAATATTTGAATTTTACATAGTGGAAAGCCATGATATCGATTTTCCAAATCATACCATTTATCAGCTTAATATTAATTGGAAGATTTTAGTCTTTATTAGGTCTCACTAGCATACATCCGTTTTAAATATATCAAAGCGGATAAATAAACTCAGATGATTAAGGGTTATCTATTCTAGTTTAATTCTAGAGCCATGAATTAAATTGAGGCACCTAGGGTTATAATAAATTATAAGAAAACCAAAAGCCTAAATCAAATCATGACGATCCAGTTTTCTTGCATTTTAATTGATCCGGTTCCCTTCTGATTCTTGAATCTTTAAATTTCTTCATTTGTAACAATTTACAACTTATAAACCTTGGCATACCAAGGTGAAATAAGATTACAAAATCAAAGGGTACCAATATAATTAATTACAACTCTCATGTAAATAATTAAACTTAGAAACCATAAGAATAGATCAAAGAAAGACATCAAATGGATTCCTAAGCCTAAAATCATCCTACATACAATCAAATTAACTTTTTATATCCAATTCTTATTGAATTATTAAAAATCCTCAATTATCAACAAGTTGGCTCTGATACCACTATTGGAAAAAATGCGTGCAGTAGCACAATAAAAGCTCTAATCATTTCACATCTCATGGAAATTAAGGTTACAAGTTATAATTAAGGATTTAAGTTGAAAAAGGAAATAACTTTTCTTTTATGAACGTGAAGAACACAAAGAAAAAGACTACATCCTTTGGAGAGCAGAATTCAATTCTTCATTGTTGATGATATTTCTGTTAGAGAATCAAATAGAGATTCGCAATTGCAAATCCTCTACATTATCTCATACAACCAATCTCAAGCAAAGCTATATAATCCTTGAAAATGAAGAACTCTTTCTCTTCTCTCAAGTTTGCTACTATAATAACTTTGTTATAATAGTAAGTATGCCAAATTATCTCTCTTTTGGTAATATGAGTAAGAAACGCTCTTATATAGTGTTAAGGATTCATAATCCTTAACATAGTTGTACAAACACATGTCATTACAAAACTCTTTTATGATCTTGACACATGTCATCATAAAATTCTTTTATGATGACACGTGTCAAGCTCTATTGACATATGTCATCACAAAACTCTTTTGTGATGACATGTTTCAAGCTATATTGACACATGTCATCATAAATCTCTTTTATGATGACACGTGTCAAGTTATACTGACACCACGTGTCAGGCTGCTTTCTTGATACATGTCATCATAAAACTCTTTTGGTGATGACATGTGTCAAGCTACTTTCCTAACACATGTCATTAGAAAACCTTTTTTGTGATGACACGTGTCTAGATGCTTTCTCCACACATGTCATTATAAACCCTTTTATGATAAGATGTGTCAAGATGCTTTCTTAACACGTGTCATCATAACACCCTTCTCTAATGACACGTGTCAAGCTACTGTACAAACACATGTCACTACAAACTCTTTTATGATGACATATGTCAAACTTCTTCAATATATAATAAATATATATTATACATTATCATTAGTTAAACATTTATGGACTTTAACTTCGAAAGATGCTAGTGTTCCTACTCGAGGTATAAGTCAAGTCTGTCGTCGTGCTTGAGTTGATCTTAACATGTGTGACTTTCTAGGTTCATTATTAATTGGCAATGGAAATTTAATATTAAACTCTTTAATATTAATCAAAACACTTTAATCAACTAAGGAAATAATTAATCAATTGTCCCTTAATCATTTCCATCAATTATAAGTGTTGTCTAGCAACATATTATAATTAACCCAATTAATAATAAAGGCATTGATTATCCATGAACCCTTTATTTATGATTACCATGTAATTAAATCCTTCTATTGAACAATATCCTGATCAAGTGAGGATCATGGAATAGTCAAATCCACTAACTTGATTCTGTGACCAAATCCAGGATACATCTCGACTAAATATGATTAATGCCAAAACCTCTTTTTCATTAATCATAATTACCTCGGCCAAGGATTTGCTAGTCAAGATGTTATCGGATCATATAGGATATTCCCCTTGTTTACTCAAGGCAATGGATTCCTTGCTGATGAACACCTACCTCCATGCATATGCAACTGGAGCTACTATCTATAAGTACCCATTCTAGGTATGAACGAATACCTAAAGTATAAGCAAATTCTAATTACATATTCATGAGACAACTCTATCACTTCAGGTCTGAGGATTAGTTACACCATCAAGACTTAATAATGAATCAATGATTTAAGTAAATCATCCATGTGATTTATTATTTCTTCAAGTCATGTTCAGTCCACTTTTCTCACAAGTGACCCATAATGATGAACTTAGTAACTCATACTAAATGGCATGAGACTCACCATCATATATATTAGTATCTCATACTAATCATAGGGTTAAACACACTATGTTGGTCTTCCGGATTAAAGATGTCTAATATTTAATCCTACGACTAAGAACTAATTTATAATATTTATACTAAAGATCATATGTCACTCATATTCTCAACTCTTGAGTATGGAGTCCTTAATAAATATTGTTGGACTCATTCAATAATTATATTACTACAAAAATGAATGAAAGACAACTACCATTAATAAAATGATATTCATTACATAATAATATCACAATGTATGAACCAAAAAGTAAAAATCCAATTGGCTTTTAGGACATATATCTAACAATCTCCTAGTTGTACTAAAGCCAATTGAGAGAGTATCTAGAACCCATCTTCTCAAGATGGCACTCCAATTGTATCTGCGTCATAACTTTGGTAAAGGGATCAACTACATTATGTTCTGATTCTATTCTTTGCATGGCTACATCGCCTCTACCAATGATTGCTCCTATAACTTCCTCCTACAAGGCTAAGATAGGATCAGCGGCTGGCCATCCTCAACGGCTTATGTACCGTCGGCTTCATCAAATACTCTTTGATTTTGTCGAAGGCCTTTTGACAATGTTCATCCCACACAATGGGCTGATGCTTCTTCAAACGTTTAAAGATAGAATCACAAACTGTTGTGAGTTTAGGAATGAATTTGCTGATATATTGCAAGCGTCTTAGAAAGCCTTTGACTTCTTTCACCATCCTCGGCGCTGGCATCTCCTGAATAGCCTCGACATTGTCAGGGTCGATCTCTATGCGCCATTGACTCACTAAGTGGCCTAAAAAATTCCCTGATGTAACTCTGAATACACTCTTCTTCGAGTTGAGTCTCGAGTTATACCTTTCCACTCGTCCTAAAAACTTATCAAGAGCTTGGGAGTGCCTTTCCCTTGTTTCAGACTTTACCATCATGTCATCAACGTACACCTCCACCTCCATATGCATCATGTCATGGAACAAGATAGTGGCTGCTCTCTAATAAGTCACTCCTGTGTTCTTTAGTCTAAAAGGCATAACCTTGTAGTAGTACATTCCCCACTTAGTGATAAACGACATCTTCAGCTTGTCCACCACTGCCATCATGATCTGATTGTACCTGGAGAACCCATCTATAAAGGAGTACATCGTGTTCAAAGTGGCACTATCGACTATTACATCTATGTGAGAAAGAGGAAAGTCATCCTTAAGGCATGCCTTGTTCAAGTTCCAGTAGTACACATATCCGGACCTTACCATCCTTCTTCGAGACTGAGACAATGTTTACCAACCATTAAATGTAGTCAACCACATCGAGGAAATTGGCCTCAACTTGCTTAGCAACCTCTTCTCGTATTTTCTCTGCCCATTCTAGCCTCAATCTCCTCATCTTTTGTTTGATCAGTTTGATGTGCGGATGAGTCAGAATATGATGCTCTGCTATTTTCCTGTCTAGACCTGGCATGTCGTCATAGGACCAAGTAAATGCCACTTTTCTTTTTTCAATTATTCTCTTGAATTCTCTCATCTCTTTAGGAGTTATATTATGAGCTATTAAAACATTCCGTGGGTTTGCATTTGTGCCTAAATTAAATGAATCAATTTATATAGAATTGATGCCAAACGTGCACATGTCATGATTATCAAAGTGCACATCATCATAAAAACATTAATAATGTTATTTTCTATAAGAGCAACTAGTTCCTCTTAACTTATTTTCTCTAGCATGGCGGTGAGCTCTTCTAGCTTTAGCTTCTCTATCTTGGTAGTGACCTTCTTTCGAACTTCCTTGATACTCGACTATGCTGTTGATGATTAGGTTCTTGAAAATCTTGAATCATGGTACCTCAGTCTCAGCTACAGTGACAGGCTCAAGCTCCATAGAGCAGGGCTTGTACTCTTGGATGAACATGTCTTTTATAGTCTTGCCCTTTGGTTTGCCCTCGTCTTCCTCTTTAAAATAACCCAATCTGCGCTTAGTCTTCTGACCTTTGAAGTTCAATAGCTCTGCAATACCTTGCTGATTCTTTCCCAGCCCCATTCTAAGCATGAAGTTCATTCTCTTGAACATGTTGTCTACTTTAGGATCTATGTAATCCTCATATAGAACAACAACTTGGAATCCAGTAGGGTGATATCCTTATAAAAATGTATGAACATGTTGGGTTTGAGTTTGATAATATGTTTTCTATTGGGTTTTGAAGCTGATAATTGGAATAATTAGGGTGATACGTTAGATTTATTCTTTAGATTATGTGATCATATTAAATTTATAAGGTTCCATGATTGAAATCTAGGATCTGTGATGTGAAGTTTTATTTGCCTTCTATCAGTTTTTTTTGTTCTCTAGGGTTTGTTTTATTTTATAATTTCTGGCTTGATTTGATTTAGTTTTTTATGATTCCTACTTCATTTCGAGTTATAATCATGTTTTTATCTCTTATGCATGTTAAATTGGCTTCTAGGCGAGGGAGGATCGAGAAAAGATGCAAAACCGGTCGTTACCAAGCCTTAGAGCGAATAGGCTCTGTGCAATGCTGATTCGGCTCTGCGCTAACTCGATCGACTCTGCACCCATTTTGGCTCTATTTTCAGATTTTTATGCAATTTTTATATACTATAACTTGGTTTAGTAATTTTTCTTAAGTTTATAAGTTGTAAGAAGGGTTGTCATAGTTAGATTTACTGCTTTCTTTATTTTATTTTAATTTTTGCTTTATTTTGATAATGGTAAATAACTGTTATATGATTATTAACTAAAATTGAACATCTAGACTTAGGTTCTAAAACTTGGACTTTGGCATGCAATTTGTAGTCCATTAGGTTAACATATTGGTAAGTTTGGACTTCAATTAAATCCAATTAGACTTAGCGAGCTTTACCATGTTTAGTTAATTAATCAACTAACTTAGAATAGGATCACTAAATTAGGTCTTGGCACATAAGATGTAGCCCATTTAGGTTAAAAACTTGATAATTAAAGCATAATTTATAATTAGGCTAAACTCGATGGACCTTGTACATAATTAACTAGTAAATTATGTTAGTAACTTTAAACATAGGTTGAGCTTAATAAAATGGGCTAGACTTAGGTGGAACTCACATGCTGTAGTGCTTAATGTGTAGAAATATTACTGTTGCATTTATAAAAGATAGCCCATTAAAGAATAAAATTAAAGACAAAGATACACAAATAAGGAAGTTAGCTTCCGGATCCATCTCTAGATTTGTAGCGTAAAGCTTCTTTATAGAATCGAGAAACATCACTCATTAGTTAAAGTACCCTAGTGAATTACCCGAGTGGGGACTCTCATCTCCGCGCTAGTCTCCATGAGTAGTTAGTGTATTCTCAGTTAGGTTGAAAAGCCTTGTAATGCCGTAGTCGCTAAAGACACTTGGGTGCATACTCGAAACCACCACCCCCACCTGCAAAAAGACTATTTGACGTTTATCCATTCCATATGTAAGTAAATCCTTTTTATTCTCGTGTGCATATTGGAATATGCAATAACTCATATTCCATTTTGTGCACTCAGAGAATTGCGAGGGAGATGCTGCCGAAATTTCTACGAATGTGGAAATAAACGTTAAGCAATTGAACAGACGTCGTATTTCTGAATGGCATAGGTTCCTACCTTTGAAATGAACATAGGAGTTACAACGATGTAAAAATTGAAACAAACAATAAGTAAAATTTAATTAAATTATGTCCAATTGTAACAGGTAAAAATGAGTTCAGATCGTCAATGGATGTATTCTAGGTTTATGAGGGGCGTTCTAAACCAAGATCTTTTGGATGGTTTAAAGGAGTTTATTCATTTTGCCTCTAGTCAACCTAGATACATGGATAAGAATAAGATTAGGTGTCTATGTAATCACCAAAAGTGTCAACAGGTGGATGCTAAACTTGAAAATTTTGCAGATTGGTTCAAAAGTTATGTAAATTTTTTTTATATAGTACTTCATAATACAATTAAGCTTTTAATCCTCGTCTGGTAACAATATTCCCCTTTGATTGTAGGCAAGTGATAACGAAACGAACCAACTAATAAAGGATCTATCGAGGGGTCCCTTCAGATCAGTCGTTACCTATATGAGATATTTTGTAATGGGTTTAGAATCCACACAGTTAGGCATGGTTCAAGTATATCAACAATGAATAGCAAAGTGTGCCTATGAGGTTCAAGTTACAATATGGATAAGAGCGATTATTATGGCCGACTGTTAGAAGTTATACAATTGGAGTACCCGAGGTTGCCAATTAAAAAGACTGTACTATTCAAGTGCGACTGGTTTGACCGGACACCAAATTTAGGTACAAAAGTGCATACCGAGTACAAGCTTGTCAATGTAAACCATAAGCATAAGTATAATTGGTATAAACCATTTATACTTTATGAAATATCTTATAGCAACCAAGAGGGGGGTGAATTGGTTGTTTACAAAAATCAATTTAAACTAAAAAAATTTGCTTTGAAAAACTTGAGTATTAAAACCAATATTGGCGGAAGCAATTAACCAAAGCAATTAACCAATCCAATATGAGAATGCAAGTAATAAAATAAACATAAGTTAATAAGAAGAGCTTAGGAAAGAGAAAATCAAACTCAAGAGTTTATAGTGGTTCAGCCAACTCCTTGCCTACATCCACTCCTCAAGCTTCACTTGGGATTTTCACTATCAATAATCCTTTTATAGGTGTAAGATCAAACTCAAGTGTTTCCAAGCTCACACTCAAGCTTCTTACAAGTGTTTCAATGGCTAACACTCAAACCCAAGTGTTTTCTCAAGGCTCACACTCTTAACTCAATCTAAAATTTTCAATCTTAGTTACAAGAGCAAGTAATCCCTTACACTAGTGCTCAATCTAACCATTTTGAGATTTGAATATAGAGATCAATCACTCAACTACCCAAAGATTCAGACTCTTTCTTAAATCTTCAATACAAGATGAGTTTCATGAAGAAATAGAAGTTGTTGAGAGATATAACAAATATGAGGCTTAAGTAAATACTCTTCCTTAACCTAGAACCATTAGAAATGAAGTCTAAAGAGTTCTAGATGAAATAGAGCCATTAGACCCTCATTAAATATAAATAAAACCGTTGTAACAACCTCTACAAATACAGCTTCATATGTGAGAATAATCCTTCACGACTGTGAAGCATCAGTGTGAACAAAAAAATTGAAAAACTGAAACCCGTCATGGCCATGAACAATTCTTCACGACTAGAAAGTCTGCTTTCACGTCTCGAAACCCAGGTTTCATGGCTGGAAACTTTGGCTGTGAAAGCTACTGGACTTGTGAGGAAAAAGTTCTTCATGGGCGTGAGTCTTTCTTCACGGCTAGGAAGCTTTCTTTCATGTCTGGGAAGATTTTTTCACAACCATGAATGGCAACTTTCATGGCTAGGAATGTTGGCCCTGAATGCTTCTGGCAATTATTTACTTTTCAATCACGGACATGACCATTTAAAAACTCAAAATTTTTGAGCTATATAACTCCAAATGGTAAATCATTTTTTTCTGTTAGAAACTTTGGTCAATCCACTACAATATTGTAGTTTTGAGCAACTCTAAAATCAGCAATCTTCATACTCCAAAAAATTGAAATATTTTATTGCTCATATAGTCTTAACAGTTCAGAGATGCTTCAATATTTTGGCTATTGCGTCTTCCCTACGCTTCAGATTGATGTGAGACCTTTTTCATATGAAACAAGAATCCAGAGCTATAAATTTAGAGAAAGGGATATTAAAATTCTTCTTATAAAAATAATGCCACTAATTCTAATTGATCTTATATGCTGTAATCCAATCTGACAGCTTGAGCATAATTCACTCAAAAATCCGAAACTCCATTCTTCTAGCTCCAAAAATTATTCTAATTTTTGTTCCTGAAAGTTGACTAATTTAGCTATCCATCCATGTATGGCTTGCCTTCATAAACTCTTTCAAGTATTATAGTTTATTCTTCAAACTTCAACAACAGATTTTATTCCATGGAGATCATACTTGTTCACATGAGTTTTTTGATTCCACATGCTCTTTGCATTGCGCTTATATATTCTATCTGTCTTTCTATCTTTATTACTTCATGACTTTATTTTGATGTCCATATTGACTCAAGTATTCAAGTCCTTGACTCTTGAATCCATCTTCACACTTATGCCTCCATCTTCATCAATTACCTACTAAGAACAACAATACTAAACAAGATTGTTAGTAGTAATAATGTTTTGCATCATCGAAATCACATATGAAATCTTGGGGTCAACACTTTCAATACAGGCAAATCAGGTATATTATTACAGATATCCAAGCTTGTGTCAAGACACTCTAAATTAACAACAGTAAAGCTCCTGAAGCTACAAATTCAGAATGCGGGTTAAAAGTGATATATTAAATTGTGCTAAATCCAAACATGAGAATTCAACTGCGCATGAAATGAACTTGATTTAATTCTAGAAATAAGACTCAATTTAGCTTTCAAACTTTATTGTCAGACTCAATTTGACTCTTTTTAATTTTTTAGGCTAATTTAATCTAAAACTTTACTGTCTTAACTCAAATTAGCTATTAAATAAGAGAGGGAGTCATTCTCTCTTGTTAAAAAAATTAAAATGAAACAAAAAGATTTACTAATTTCTTTAAAGAACAACTTTATAATTTAAAAATAATTTAAAAATATTTTTAAAAACAACTAAAATATATTTTTATTCAGCTTAATAATTAAAGTGTTTTTTAGATTAATATTAAAATATTATTCTTTTATAAATGTTGGTTAAAGTTATTAATAGATTATATTTTAGCAAATCACTCTCCTTTATGGAGAGTGATTCACCCTTTTTTTAAATGGGATGATTTAAATAAAAAAGTAAAGATTTTAAGCTAATTGACATAAAAGGTCAAAAAGGGCAATATTAAATCTTTCTGTAAAATTTAGGAGCTAAATTGAATCTTATTTTTTAATTTTAAATAATACACTCGGCTTCAACTTTAACAATTGATTGAGAAAACAACATATATGGCTAAATATATATTTGGACACCAAAATTTTAGTTATTTGGTCACTTCAACACCTTAACTTTTGATTTAATTTGATAGATACCTAAACTTATATTATTTATCATATTTAAACATTTTTTAACATGTGATTTCATCCAACATGTCCACGTGCATTGAATTATAAATTATTTAGTATTATAAAAAAAAAAGAATTTAGATGTCTATTAAGTTAAATTGAAAAATTAAATATATTCAAGAGGTTATAAAAGTAAAATTCAAATATTTATTGGATTAAATTTAAAATTAAACTATTTAAATAACTAAATGATCCAAATTTAAGTATCTAAATATTTTGCCTTTTTCATTGAACTACGTTTGTATACATTGCACTATTGCAACATAGCCTCCAACTCGTGCTCATACAAGATGTTCATCTACGGTAGCATGCTGCTGCATTTATATCTACTGCTTAAAATGAAAAGCATTCTAATAATTCCTTCCTATATATATATATTTGATATGCTCATTGCAAAACTCACTTTGTGCATGCAATCAGTTTTATTTATCAACTAACTATAGGTTTTGCTGTTGAAGAAAGCTCTACTTGGTTGCCAAGAAATTCATACAGATTGGTGGATGAATTTTGGCCAAAGCAAGAATGGATGAAGGGAGAATCCATAGCCCATCCCCACAGATCAAGCCAGAGGCCACTGCAGGAAGCATCAAACCTGCTTTTCTGTTGTTTAGCTTGTGCCATACAAACACAATCAAGCTCCCCACACTCATATCAATAGCAAAGTATGCTCCTACTAGGAAAGGCACTGCCATAGCCATTGGAAGAGGGATCCATCTTCCAATATTTTTAGGGGACAGGTCTCTCAATAAATTGGCCAAAATAGCGAAGGAAAAAAACCCATAACAAAGCTGTAAGCAATGCTGAGGGAGGGCAGAGAAGCCTTCAACACCAAGAATTGCCATATTTCTATAGATGATGGCATAGGGAGCTTTATACTCGCCATCAGGGTTCCCAACGTCGAAAGCCTTGTAGAAGAGAAAGAATGTAAGGGGGGCTACAACACAGCCTATTGCAGTTCCAATGGCTTGACTGAGCAGCATGGAACGGGGAGAAGTGAGAGTCAGGTGACCAGTCTTGAAGTCGTGCATCAAATCTGAGGAGATGGAAACAATGGATTTAATCAAGCCACACCCCACAAGTCCAGCAACAACACCATTGTTATTACCAGCCAAAGCTGCAAGTACGAAGAGGGCCACCTTTCCATAATTATACGCCATATTCATATCAGTCAGACCAGCACCATAAGCATTGCAGAAGCTAAGAGATGGTGCAAGAATATAGGCAACCACTACAAAGTACCACTTTAGTTCTGGAAACATGATAGGGATCACTATAATGGAGATGACGGAGAATATTATGTACCCTAAACAGGCTACCCACATTGGGATTGTCTCTCTAATGAAAATTTCATTTCTCTGAAGATCATCAGGAGCTTGATTCTGCTTATCTGAAACTGCATAATAAAAAGTAACGTTAATGATGTCTTCCTTGCTTGATGAACTCATGGTTATCTGAATGACTTGTCTTTTATTCTAATGTCTCCATCAAATGCACACCGATTGTTGCATGCTAAATGCTGGTGGGTAAAATGGAGCAGCAAAACCAAAAATGATAAAGCTTTAAGTTGTTTGGCAAGCTATGATTATAAGATTAAGGACCGCAATTGGCAATACTGGCATTGAAAATAAACTGACAGGATCCACAATCAGGATACATCCACTATACCCTTACGTGTTCTGATATTGTTCTTCTTTGCTCTGGCACTGAAGTTAGTAGCTGTGAAATAGAGTATCTTGAGAAAATTGTAGAGTCCATCTCCTAGGATCAGGGCAATAGAAATAAAAACCTGCAACAGACATGAGATATTAAAAAACTAACTTTTATTGATCACCACCAGTACTAATAAATTTACTGTAATCTAAAATGTCTGAGTGGAGGACCTTGTAACCATTTAGACTCTTCATACTACTTTGTGGTAAAGTGGCAGGGAACCAATCTCCTTTAAGTTCACCTATCAGTGGCCACATGACTCCCCAAGAAAGTACTGCGCCAAGAAGTAAAGACAAATTCACAATATGGGAACAGATCATTCCCGCACCGACATAAGTCATACTAAAATCGAAGTAAAATCTGCAAAAATAAATTTCTTTAATCAATGATGATGAAGACTCAAGGAGACAAGTAGAATATGTAAATAATATTTTCGGAGAACTCACGAGTTTTTCCAAGCTTGCAAGCCAAATGTTGGAAACTGAACGAATCCGCATTTCTCTCCACCAGAGAAGAACCACTGAAAGAAAGCCCAAAAGAAGCTTATTGAAAAGAACTTCATGAACCCATGAACCTGCTTCCTGCAAGAACGATGCTTGCTTATTTCCAATCATTCCGAGATCAAATTTTATTTGGTATTCCATTTCCAAGAATCAAGTATAGTAGATGCATACCTAGCAATCTTGTCTCCTTTTGGAGTATGGAAACCATTAATGAGAACAGCAGTAGCAGTTCCACTTGGATACTGCAACTTGTAGTCTATTATCATGATCTGGTACAATCAATAATGCATGATCAGATATCATTTCTAGTTTCACAAGTAAAATTCTCGCAGAGCTTGATTTAATTTCCAAGTAAAGCTCATTCAAATTGAAAACCTCAACCATAAACATTAACCTCCAGACCCAAAAGAAGAATACACAAATAATCATTCAACCAGGAAAGAGAATTGGAAAAAGATACCTTTCTAAGAGGAACCAGTGCAAGCAACCCAACAAAACTGCTTACAAAGAGGAAACCAGTCATCCAAGCAACCCCAGGTTCTTTTGTGCTCTTAGGAGTATTCCCCTGTGAATCAACCCCAGCTTGCTCATATGTCTTCTTGTTCAATCCCAGCAGATATGATCCAAAACCACCTGTAAATTCCAGAATTTTTATAGATTTGAGACACGGTAACTAAACAGAAATTTTATAAAACATATGAATATTTAAATCCAAGCGTCACACAAGATAAAAATTTCCAACCTCCAACAGCAATGCTATAACAAGCAACAGCACAAGTCTGAATTATAGTATTCTCTTGTCGAGTAAACGGACTGGTTACAATACCAGCCTTCTGAAGGAGCTTAGTCCATGTTCTAATGAAAACAAAAGCCAGCAGTGCAGCAGAAACGTTGAGATTAGGGACTAGGCCTGTGGTGAGGTTTAGCTTCATGACTATCACACTGTAAATGATGCCAATGACTAAGCTAGCTATAACCCCCCTAATTGTGATCTGTTTAGACCATGGAGCAATTCCTATAACATCCTCTGCCTCATTTTTCAACTCTTCCAAGTCCTTCTCACGCTTCTCAGTTTCTTTTATTCCTTCAATATTCATATTCCCTGTTTGATTATTCATCAAGTTCTCCCTGAAAATAACAACAAAACAGGCATATCTCAATACAAATTATGAATGACAATATATAGATATAGGATCCTCTGAAGTTATAATAAACATGACAACATAATTATGTAATACTGACACGAAGTTGAAAATGTCTAATACAACTACCGCCTTGAAATATGCATAAACCTGTCATTTGAAACTATCTCCCTACAACCAAATCCAATATATCACTAGACATAAATAAAAGCTGATCTTACCTTCAAGTCTCTTTAGCTTAAATGGGGATGGATCAGAGCTTTGATAAAAACTCCCTTCATGAAGAATCTCAGTTACGGACTACCCAAATGGAAATAATTATGTAAGAACTCCCATAGAGAGGAAAAGCTTGATGGGAGCAATAATTACAGTCTGTTGACTTGCAAAAACCAACAAAGAGCATTAGACTCACAAGCTTCAATCGGATTCTTGAATAAAATAAGAGAAGACAATTCTGAATTGAGTCTTTCAATGCAATCAGGATAGCATTGAATACAAGATCATAGCTATACCCAATTGGGTTTTATTTACAATTTGATCAGATAATCACTTTTGTTTATTAGCATAAAAATTCACATGGCACAACCAAAAGAAATCCCAAATTTATATAAACCGTAGAAGAAGCATTGTTCTCACCAACCCAATAAAGCAAAAATTGAAGGCTGAAAGTCTCTTATTTGCATGTACTTCTACAAAGGAGTGCAGTACAGGTTCTATGTAGTAATTTGCAGTACACTAATGAAGTCAATTCAACTATGGATGCAACGCATTTGAACACATGTCAGGCCTGTATTATTGATCCCTTAGCAGTTGACTTATGCCCTCTAGTTTTTTTTTCTTTTATTTTCACCTACATCTCCTGACACCATATTGAATACAGGATCAATTCATATTTGTACCGGAATACAGTAAACGTTAAAATCTCATAATAAATATAATTTTAAGAATTTAAACTCATGATATCTTGTTAAGGAATACTGAGGTGAGCCAACCCTCCTACCACGTTGATCTCTAACTTTTCTCTTACTATATAAGTGCAACACAAAGCATAAAGGAAGAGAAAGGTGGGCATGATAGTAATAGATTTATTGAAAAGGAGGATAGAGGAATTAGGACTGACAGGTTCATATCTTTACTTAAAAGTGTCGTTTCTTTATGGCAAGAAAGAATTCAGTTTGGAAAGAAAGGAAGATTTTGATTGAATAGAATAGTTGGGCATTAGGCTGGTGGGTGGACCCAACTCAACAATTGCCAATTGGTGTGATTTCTTTTTTGTCCTTTATTTAATGGGCAATAATATGGAATCAAGCTTTTTAAGATAGAGAAGGATAGGGTACATAAATGAAGCATTTCTTTTTCATGAAAAATATTGACAATAATAATAATAATGAAAGAATTTCTTTAACACCATTGATAGTGGATGATGGGCTTGCGAAGATGTTAAAATGTTGACAGAGAAGTGTACTTGGATTTGTATGAACTTAGCTACCATATCGTAGCCATTCTTTTTTTTTTTTTTCCTTGGAGAAAAAAGAATTATGCCGTTCAATTCGAGCAAAAAATATGAAAGTTATAGACCTGTCAATTAGCTTTTCAACGTCCTTTGGATTATCTTTCTGGACTTCTACAGAGGGAATTATGCTTAAAACAATAAATAGTGTTTGGCACTGTGAATATAAAATTATGGCGGTCTTATCACATTATATTTAATGAGGTTTTTATGTTAAAAATTATTTATTTTTGCTTTTGCTTTGAATATAAGCTGCGATCTTTCCTTAAAAAAGAAAGTAGCAATATGAAAAAAAAAGGTGTACTTATTATCCATTAAATTATGAAAGTGCAAATGTATACTTGAATTGGATTATGAATCTATTTACATATTAATATTTAAGAATTAAATTTTTTTTGATATGTGTATTTAATTTCTTATATATAAATTTTTTATTTTAATATGTGTATTTACTTTTTACACATAAAATTCAAATTAATGTATAATTTTATAGTTTTTTTATTAATTTATTAATAAATAAAATACTGAAATAATATATTAATTATATTTTAATATTATATTGACTAATAAATAGTTTCTTAATTAGATAATGACACTAATTCTTATTCTAAGAAATAACATATTATTTATATTTTAAAATTATATTAACTAATAAATTAGTTTTCTAATTGGATAATAACTCTAATTTTAAAAAATAACATCTTAAATTATATTTTTAATATTATATTCAACATTAATATTTTTAATTATATAATAAATATTTAATTTTAAAAATAATAATATAATTATATTTATAATATTAATTCTTATAATACAAAAATTAATTAATAAATATTTTAAAAATAATTCTTATATTATTGCACTAATAAAATTTTAAAATTTTAAGAAAATTAAAGACATTCAAATATAGTTAGTTTGCTATTATTTTTAAAACATTAAAAATTTTATTACATTATATTTATCAATTTAATTTTATAATTAAAATAATAATAACATGTGTGCAGCATACGGATAAATGAGTAGTTGATTATTTAATTATAGAACAAAACCAAAAAAGCAGAAATTATTTGTTAGCCAAGAGTTAAAATCCTTTTCATTTATAAAAATATCCAGAGAAAATAATGTATTTTTATTTCTTATCTCCGTTGCAACTCGAAAGTTTCCAATTAAAAAAAAAGAAAAAAACTACTAGTAATACTTTTCATTTGAAAAATATTAGATAATCACTTTTCTTCTTTAATTAAATTATTTGACGTAGTTAATCAATTATTTATGAGTGAACTTGAGTTTAAATTCAACAATAGAAATTAAATTGAATTTTAATATTTTATTTATATTACAAAAGAAATCTAATGTCTTAATATACATGAATTTTCACAACTTAAATGAAGTTTTAAAGCTCTAATATTAATGATTTTTCTTTCCTTTCCTCATTTTTGTTGGACCATTCTATAATCGAAATGATGACTTCCCTTACTAACCATTTATATTATTGTTGGTTCATGATCCTCTTTTCCAATGTTTTTGTATTATTTTTTTATTATCTGTTTAATTCTTAACATGGAGATTTTTCTTTATTAGTTTGCTAACTATTAAAAAAAGTTATATTATATTCAATATCAATAGTTAAAATTAGGTATTTTAAATTAATTGAAACTCATAATTTTTTTATCGAAAGATTTTATAATTGCTATTTTATACATAAATAATTGTTGATTTCAAAATTTTATACGTAATTTTTATTCGTATTTTGATGCAATTAAATGAAGCAGGTGAAATAAAAAGATAAAGGAAATATAGATATATAAAATTATAAAATTAAAAGGATCAAGATAGAAGTGACAATGCACCCTATCAATAATTATATGTAATTATGTAATTTTTACAGAAGTGATAAAATTATATTTACAGGTTCATAACTTTACTTAAAAGTGTTATTTCTTTAATGCAAGAAAGAACTCAGTTTGGAAAGAAAACAAGATTTTGATTGAATAGAATAGTTAGAGGACAAATGATCAAACTCTTTGCAACTTGTAATTTGGGCTAAATGAGTACAACTTCAATTATTTAGTAAATTAATTTATAAATTTTATTTAAAAGCTAGATATATATAATTTTTAACTAAAATTAATGTGATTAATAGAAATGATGTTGACGATGGTTTGACAAAATTGACAGTGGTAGTAAAATAAATATAATATTATTAAATTTAATTTTTTAAATAAAATAAAAATTTTTAATATATTAAAATTAAAAATGTTAATTATTAAAATTAAAAATTAAATTTTTATTTTATTTAAATAAAAATATAATAAACATGTTTATAATTTTTTAAATTTAAATTTATTTAAATCTATTTAATTAATAATAGAAGATTTATCTGTTAAAATAGTTAAAATTATTCTTCTTTGTCTGAGCTAATGGATGATTTGACCCTTTATCCAATAGTTGGACACTGGACGGTGGACCCAATTCAATATTCAACAATTACCAATGAATGCCATATGTTTTTGTTCTTTATTTAATGGACAATAATATATAACCAAGCTTTTTAAGATAGGGAAAGATAAGTAATTGCCTTCACTAGATCAATGAAGCATTTTTTCAGAAAATAATAATAATAATAATAATAATAATAATAATAACTTTTTTGGATTGTTATATTATAAACCCGAGCCTATAATTTTTTTGTGTACGAAGTGTTTATTATATGTGCGCAATAATTTTTTTCTTCACTTAAGATTATAAATGTTGGCTTACTAAATAAACAACATTTCTCCTTTTACTATATCACATTTTTCCATTTCTATTATATTATTATTAATAATTTTTTATTATATTCTTTATTTTAATTTTATATTATCAATGTATTTCATTTTTTCATAAAACTAGATTTATTTTTAACAATATGCTAGTAGTTTTATTATAAAAAACTATATATTAATATTAAATTTTATATATACGTAAAAGTTATTTAAAATTTAAATTTTTATCACAATATAAAATTAATCACAGTGTCTGTTCATATTTTAAATAATATTACATTTTATTTTATAAAATTTAAATTTAAATTATATTTTTATCATTACATAATAACACTGTAATTTTATAAAATGTAATAATAATAGTAAAACATTAAAAATTATAATTTCAAATTCATAATTATAAATTATAAAACACAATCATATGTTATGAACACAATATCATCAATAAAAACTATAAACATCAATTATAAACTATATATTTATATGTTAAAAATAATAGGTTCATAAATTATAAACTATAGGTTTATTACGCATAAATTTGAGGTTCATGTATTATAGTCTAAGAATAAAAAAACAGATTCTAGTTCATCACGTGTATATTTGAAATTATAATCATAGTTAAGGAATTTACAAATTAAATAATAGATTCATAAGTTAATTAATGGATAAGAATGTCTATTTGCCCTCTAAATTTGACTTAAGTGGGCAATTTACTTAAATTTTGAAATTATGGCCAATTAAGTTAGCAACTTGGTAAAAATAGCCAAATTACTCATGTTTGTTGATGACCAAATTGTGTGCACTTGTAAATTTATCATTTTAAAATTATAAATAAAGAATATAAAAAGAATTGAAAATATAGAGTAAGCTTTATAAACCTTCAAATTAATATCCGAAATTAGAAACCCTAGTTTAACACCCTTTCTCCATCTCTGTGTCTTTAAAATAAATCCACAAATTATAAATCCTAATCCATACAACACAAACTTGAATTGTACAGAAAATGTCCCACTCGATTTCCTCTTCTTCACATCCATCATGCAAGAATAAAAGGAATGCGTTTTCTTTTGTTATGGATAATGATGAGGCTATGGTAGTAAGGTGTACATGTGAGGAAAGGGTGCTAAGAAGGACATCTAGGACAACAGAAAATCCTGATAGGAGATTTTATGGTTGTGCGAGGTATCACAATAATGTAACGGTATTTGTGGTTTTTAAGTTTAGTGATTTGTAGTTTAAAGGGGCTTTAATTTGTTTACTATAAATATTTGAGATTTTAGTTATTTTCATGTTCCAAAGTGCAGTCGTTTCTTTTGGTATCATGTAGATTTCCTAGGAAGAGCAAAGGAGGTGATAAATGACTTCAAGCCAGAGATGGAAAGATTGAGGGAAGTGAATATTGAATTTGTTTCTGCAGAAAAGAAAGTTCTATAATACGAAAAAGGAGTGGGCAGCGGTTGTGGGCGTGCACCCAAGTACTAGAAAAATGAAGTTAAAGTCTTGTAAGGCTTAGTAAAAGTAAGGACAGGTTTAGTTTCAAGTCAGTAGCATCTAATTGTTTTCGAATGGATCCCTTAGCGACTACGGCAATGCAAAGCTTTTCAACCTAATCAGGAACATAACTAGTCATAGAGACTAGCGTAGAGATGGGAGTCGCCACCTGGGTAACCAAGACATTTTTACTAATGAGTGACATTTCTCGATTCTATAAATAAGCTTAGGTCACAAATCCAGTGATGGACTCGGAAGCCAAATTCCTATACTTTTGTATATTTACCTTTAATTTTAGTTTTTAACGAGCTATTCCGTATAAATGCATCATAATATTTCTACATCAAACACTACGATATGTGAGGTCTGCCTAAGTCTATAGCCCATTTTATTAAAGTCAGCCCAAGAATGAAGGTTATTAACCTAATTTACTAGTCAACTATGTACAAGGCCTACCTAGTTTAGCCTAATTACAAGTTATCCTTTAATTACCAAGCCTTTTAAGCCTAATTAACTAGTTTTTATAGAGAGGCCCAATTCAGTGACCCTAAATCTAAAATGGCCCAATTTTAACTAACTAAGCATGACAAAGCCCATTAAGTCTATATGGATTTAGATTAAAGCCCAATTGCCATCTTAGTTAAGCTTATAAACTAAGTTTTCAAGCCAGGTCCAATTTTAAGGCCTAAGTCTATATGTCCAATTTTAATTAGGCAATCATATAATCTATATTTAGGCATTCATCACAGATAAAAAGTAAAAATAAAAGAGCAAGGAATAAATATAACTATTACAACCCACCTACAACTAAAAAACATAAAAAAAATCCTAAAAGAACTAAGTTACAACTCAAGAAATTGCCAAAATACAATGAAAATTGGAAAATCAGGCTAATAATGTATAGAGCTGTTCAACTCTAAAGGCTTGTAGGAGTTTTCTTCGATCTTTCCTCGATTTCCATGCCCATAACCGATTTTTTACATGCACAAGAGAAAAAAGAATAAGGTTAGAATATTTATAATCAAGAAAAAAAGGGAATATAATCTAATTGTCTAACTAGGTTTAAAATTTAGTCAAATTAGGTTAAAAACTTTAGGTGTTCATATTATCATATTCAAAATCCAATAAAATCAACATGTTCAATAGGAAATAAATCTTAATCTAATCATATGGATTACACAGAATAATCATAAAAATATATTTCTAACGTATTTTCATAAAAATAAAAATTAAATGAATTAGAAGAGATTTGATGATGTTGATGTAGAGGAATCCTCAGGTTGTCACTATTAGTCGTCGTTCTGTGAGTCTCGGGAGATGAGAAAATTGTTGAATCAAAAAATGAGATGGGAATCCAGTTCTGCCCTTTTTTAAGTTTTTAGAAGTTTTTATCGATCTTTTTATGGGTTTCCTAGTTTTGGAGTTTTTTCTCAGTGGGTTGCCTAGGGTATCCTCTTTGTATGTATCAATATAAAATTTTTGTACTCTACCTCTGTAGCTAGATGTGTGTTGTTATCTCTAGACCTAAGCCATACTCTTCTATTTATAGGGGTAAGGTTAGGAAACCCTAGAAGGTATTGAAAATTATTAAATAAATATTTGTAATTATCTCTCCTTTAATAGATTAATATCAAAGATTTTATGATAGGTCCCAGTCAGTAGCTCAATAAAATTCAATATTCTTTTAGGGTAAGAATGCACCACAAAGTTTATTTGGTTGTTTGATCATCCATTTTCCATTAACTTCAACAAGTTTAAATACAAAAGGAATTAACAACTTAGCCTACTTTCTAGGACACAATATAACAAAGAGATCATGACTTTAACAACCATATCCTACAACGTCCACTAGAGGATTTTTAGGAAATACTACCTGCTCTAATAAAAGGAAATAACAAAAGTAAAAATACTAGGCAATAGAAAAGTCCACGTTGGCAGATCCACTTATTCCATATATCTAGGATTCTTCTTAGGCACTCTTTGTGATCTTCGAATCCTAACATTACCCTCCCCATGAAGAGCAACCTTGTCCTCAAGGTTGGTAGCAACAAATTTGTCAAGTAATTCCTGGGTATTTTCCCAAGTGGCCTCTTCTACAGGTAACCCTCTCCATTGTATAAGGCTTTCCTCTACAGCAGCTGTTCGCTCGCCTTTCAACGCGTTTCAACGATTGCTTTAGGCTCGGGTATTATTTCTCCTTCCATTGTCATCTTCAGAATTATTAGGCTAGTTGGCATATGATCACCGATAAATTTCCTAAGCAATAACACATGGAAAACATTGTGGATGTGGGATCCTACAGGCAGCTTAAGTCGGTATGCGACAATTCTAATTTTTTCTTCAATCTGGAACGATCCATAATAAATACTTGCTAATTTGTGACAAGCTCGTTTGTAGACTGAAGTTTGGCAAAAGGGCTGTAACTTCAAAAACACGTACTCGCCAGGTTAGAATTCAATGTCCCTACGGTTTAAATAAGCCCGTTGTTTCATCTGATTTTGAGCATTATGTAGGTTCACTTTCAGTTGCTGAAGAATCGCATCCCGATTGGCTAACATGTGATCAACCTCATCCACATTCGAAGAGCCAAGTTCATAAGATGGTATACCTGGAGGTAGGCGTCCGTATAAGGCTTGAAATGGCGTCATCTTAGTGGAAGCATGAAAAGAAGTATTCTACCAATATTCTGCCCATGGAAGGAAGGTGGCCCACTTGCGAGGTTGTTGAGCAGTGAAACATTTAAAGTACTGTTCCAGACATCAATTTGTTACTTCAGTTTGGCCGTTAGTTTGGCGATGGTAAGAAGAGCTCATATTGAGGCTGGTGCCAGACAAATTGAAGAATTCCCGCCAGAATTTACTTGTAAAAATGGGATCACGATCACTGACAATTGAAAGTGGTAGACCATGTGATTTGACCACATTCTCAACGAACTTCGTAGCAATGACCTTAGTTGTATAAGGGTGGGATATGGGGATGAAGTGGCTGTATTTGGTAAGGTGACCAATGACCACAAGAATTGTATTATAACCATAGGAAGGGGGTAGGCCTTCAATGAAATCCATGGCAATGTCTTCCCACACTTGACAAGGAATAGGTAGAGGTTGTAATAGGTCGATAGGGTGCTGGGTAAGAACTTTGTTTCTTTGGCAAGTTTCACATGAAGCAATGTATTTTTTTATGCTTTGATGCATGGATGGCTAATAGAACTGACATGCCATTCGCTTGTATGTTCACAATGTGCCTGAATGCCCCCCCAAAGGTGAGTCATGGAATTCCTTCAGCAAAAGGTCTATAATTGCAGACTTAAGTAGGATGACAACATGATTTTTGTAATAAACTAGGCCATTCTGGCACACATATGGTTCTCCAGGTTTGTCATGTGCTCGCTTCGTAATAGCTACCATATACGGATTTGTCTCCACTTCTTTCTTCAACATGTCCCATAAAGATGCCATTGGTATAGATAAATTATGCAAGCACGCACTTTCGGTCACTTGTGATAGTGCATCAGCGGCTTTATTTTCTATCCCAGGCTTGTATCTTATTTCATAGTCATATCCCAATAATTTTGCCACCCATTTTTGCTGTTCCGGTGTTGCCACTCGCTGCTCCAACAGAAATTTTAATGCTCGCTGATCTGTATGGATAATGAACTTCCTTCCAAGCAAGTAAGGGCGCCATGTGAGAATAGCTTCCAGGATTGCCAACATCTCTTTGGCATAGATAGACCAGGATTGTTTTGTAATCCCCAAGGCTCGACTCATGTAAGCAATTGGCTGTGATTGCTGCATAAGGACTGCCCCAATGCCTCTGTGTGATACGTCCGTCTCAACAGTAAAAGGCTATTCAAAATTGGGCATTGCTAATGTGGGGGTGCTGGTCATTGCCTTTTTTAATTCCAAAAAAGCTTGATCAGCTTCTTGGCTCCATGTAAACTTCCTTTTCTTCAGCAAACTGGTCAACGGTCGAGTAATGATGCCATAGTTCCGCACAAACTTTCTATAGTAACCTGTGAGACCTAAAAATCCATGCAATTCTGAAACATTAGTAGGACAAGGCCATTTCACAAAAATTGAATTCATGAGAGCTTGGAAAGTTGAAGGTGCATTACATAAGCCAAATGGCATGACTAGATATTCATAATGGCCATTGTGGGTTCTAAATGTAGTTTTAGCAATATCAAAAGGATGTACCCGTACCTGGTGAAAACCTGCCCATAAATCAAGTTTGGTAAAATATGACGCTCTATGGAGCTCATCTAACATGTCATCAATTGTGGGAAAAGGGCAACACTCTAAAAGATGCATTCTAGGAGTATAAGCCCTACTCTGGAAAGCCCGAACTTATTACAGTAACTAGGACTGAGGTGCTGGGATTTGAGATATTCAAGAACTTGATCATTGATAGGATGGTCGAGCTGAGCATTAAGGAAGTCCATGAGAAGGTCACCACCAAGGTAGAGGAGCTAAAGGTGGATGATGTGCGTAAAATACACACATCTAAAAGGGGTTTTCAAGATTGATTTTATGGACATTTGGATGTGAATTGGTCCCAACACTCACCCTATGCATTTGTTTGTGTGCTTTAGGTCCAAAAGAAGTCAAAGGGTGATAAAGGGAAGAATTGGACGTCAAAGTTGCCGAAACAAGTCGAGTTTGCGCATCCCTAATCTGAACATAGCCGTGTTGGTTTCAACACTGGCTGTGTTCCCAACACGTGCACCAACACGGTCGTGTTGGTGCATCAAACATCAAAGAAACAGAAGTTTTAGGGAGCACGACCACAGAGAGTAACACGAGCATCAACACTAGCCCGTGTTGGGAACACAGCCACCAACACGGCCGTGTTGGCGGTGACAGAAAAGAAAGAAGAGAGGAAAGAAAGATTCAAATCCAGCAAGAGGAACAAGAATCGATTCAATTCGAGTAAGAGGAATTGGGGCTGTTTACTCTCATCCAAGGGTGTAATCGGGTTTCTCTACCTTTAGTTATTGTTGTAATTGAATTCTTGTGTATTTTGATAATGAACATGATTAGCTAGATTGATTAAATCCATTGGGATTTCTTTACTATGTCGGCTTAATGTTATATTGTTGGATTGTTTGAGTTAGTTTTGTATTCTTCTTGCTTTCAGTATTAATAAGATAATGCATCATTCATGAGACGTTGTGAATTGTGTGTTTAGATTGCTTTGTGTGATTGAGGAGTCCATTTGGCAATTGGAATTTTGAATAGCAAGAACTGGTTAATAATCGCTTAGAGATAAGGATAATTAACTAGCCGGATTAAGAATTAACAAAGCTTAATAGAGGCGCATTAAACCTTGATGCTAATTTAAGAATCAATCGTTAGGAAGAGATTCCAACTTTAGGTTATTAGGTTTAGGAATTCAGTTATCGAGAGAGAGAAACCGAATTCGGTTAAGAATTCATCCACAGGTAGCATAATTAGACTCTCCAATCCTTTATCTTTTATTTGATTGCCAACTAGTTTAGGTTCCCTTTGGGTTTGCTTTCTTGTCTTGGTTATTTTAGTTATCAATTACTCTTGCATCTCCCTTAGAACTTAGCTTGTAGCTATTAGTTAGTTTAGAAATTATTCATCATTCATTTTAGGTTAATATAACAAAGAACAAAGGAGTAACTCTAGGCTTTCACTTTCCCGAGGAATACGACCTTGATACTCGCCATTAGTGCTAGACTGTATCGATAGGTACACTGCCTTAGATTGTGGCTAACACAAGTAGCACACATCAAGTTTTTGGCGCTGTTGCCGGGGAATGTTTGAAAACTAGAGTGAAATTTGCTATTTGTTAATTTAGCCATTTTTTATTTATATTTATTTTTATTTTGTTTATACATATTTATTTAGTTAAGTTTATAATTCAGATAGTGGATGATAAGGAGGTTCAATGCTAAACTCTTTGTATGACACGTTGGAAAATGGGATCAGGAACCAAGAGAGTACTAAAAATTGGGATACCCGTGCATCTTTAGAAGCTCGAACTCTCCACTCTTATCCTTTCATCTCAAGTCTTTTGTGAATTTTGTTGTGGTTTACATTTGAGTAATGATTGTCCATTGTATAGTGATGTTGCTCATTGTTCTTATAACTATGAACAGGTGAATTATACGGGAAGTTGGCCAAATGACTCATATGGAAGCACCTACAATCAAGAATGGAGCACTCATTCACCCTTTGGATGGAGCTTAGATGGCCAAGAACCACCAGAATTTCAGCAGCCTAATCTTGCACCATCAACTCAAGGTGAAGAGTTAGTGTCAGAGGAGTTGATGGTGAGGTTTATTGCAAGTCTTGAGGATAGATTCCAATAAACAAAGAGGGTACTTAAAAGTCAACAAGCCTCAATTAAGAACATAGAGCATCAAGTAGGCTTGATCTTCAAGTTACTAGCTGAAGAGCAATTGGGAACTCCATCAAACGCTACTGAATCGGAGGAACACTTGAGTGCCATCACTTTGCGTTCAGGTGAGAATTTTTCTGGTTTATCTACTATGTTTGACGATGATGCTTCTGTGCAGGACGATTTCTTGAACATGGAGATGGAACCAGAAAAGGAAGAGGCGAACATAATTCCTCCGAATGACTATCAGCGGGAATGTACGATTGATGATCTTTGAGTTGCGATTAGAGGAATTGTTGGTAGATTTTCCACAAGTCCCTTCGATGATGGAAGATGAGCACGAGTTATCCAATGAAGAAGTCTTGGAGGAGCTCGAGTATCTTCTAGCAAGTGAACCAAGCCAAGGACTGGAGAAAACCATTGACATTCTTGAAGAAATTGCCCAACCGTTGATCCTTCCAATTGGTGAAACTTCAGCTTTCAAATTGAAAGAGCCCCTAGAGCATCATGACTATGTGCAATTATACGAGGAGCGAGTTTTGCCCATCATACTGGCAGCTTGCTTGATAGTCGGGAAGAAGAAATTGATGATTATCCCTCTAAGCGGATACTTGAAGCCATTTGCTTAGAAGAAGGATGGATGGTCGTCGATCACCCCCGTTTGCTTTTCACCATGAGTCCAACTAAGAAGACTCATCATATAAAAAAGAAGCGCTTTTGGGAGGCACCCCAATTTTTATCTTTAATCTCTAATATTTTAACCTTTTGTTTTGAAACATTTTATTAGTTTTAGTTTTCATATTTTATTTAATTTTTGTTTTAGTTTCAATTTTAATTCTTTCTTTTATTATTTGCAGCCACTCCTCCACCACAGACCAGCCAACGCCCTGATATACCTACCGATGCACCTCTTTTCACTCCGGAGCCATAGTCAGGGCAGTATTAGTTCTTTTCCCTTTTGCATTTCTTATATTTTGTACACTGAGGACAGTGTGTCCTTCAAGTATGGGGTGGGTGATATTTATCCCATCTTAATTATTTGTTTATTCTTTGTGCAATTTTTTGTAAAATTTTGAAAATTTTTCACTTTGTTTCGATGTTTTAACTGTTGACTTGCTTTTGGAAATCCTATTTATGTCCATGTGATCGGGTAAAACCGATAGTGTTGAGTTCTTGCGAAAGAATGTAAGATAATTAGTTTGAGTTTTGCATTAAGTTGCTTTGGTTTATTTAATTCTGTTTTGATGATTTTTGTTTGGAACCTACTCAAAAGCACACTTGTGAGAAATTGAGCCTAAATTATAAGCATACACTTTATATGCTTGTATTTATTTCTTGTTGAGAGTGCCAATTACTGTCTTTACTTTTAGAACTTGCTTGGTAATGCTTATGAGGGCCACAAGGAGAGTTTAACACTTTGGTATGATAGAGGCACTTAGGTTTTTCATTCTAGCCAAATAGTCTTCATTCGTTTATTGATTCTGTAGATAACCCCCCCCTTTCACCATTTTCTACCATATTTCATTACCACTTAGTTTTATTTTGCTTTGGGTTATGATTTTGCATATGAGTTGTTTTTATTGGGAATTTTTATCTTGGGAATAGTGTGGAATCTTATAGCAGCTTTCTTCAATCCAAAAGAAATTCACTCTATTATGTGAATGTTCTTCTCTTATGATTAAATCCAAAAAAAAAATAAAAAAAATAAATAGAAGAATAAGAGGGAAAGGTGATGAAAAGAAAGAAAGAAAGTGAGCTAAACATTTTGACTTGATTCCTATTTCCCACCTTGGACTACTGTCCATTGTTTACCTTTTGTGATCATTGTGGCTTGTGTGCAGGTCATGTATTTCATTGCAGAACACCATAGGTTCAACTCTTACCAAATTTACCTACCCTTACCTAATCCCCATTACAACCCTTATAAAGACCTCTTGACATGGTTGTTGACTCTCCATAAGTGGTAGGAGTAGGATTTAAGAGAAAACATATAGTAAGTAAGGCAGTAGTTGATGCATTAAGCGATTAAACACTACCCTTTAAACACTTTGAGTGATTTAGAGTGAATCTGGTGAGGAGTTGGTTCTGAATAATTTTGTTGAGACAGTATTTTGTGAATTATTGGCATCTTGGTTGTGATACTTGAATTGATTGATTCGTTTCTTTTTGTTTGACTTACGCTTGTTAAGGATATGTGCAGGAGCTCTCTAGCTTGTTTGTCAGCTTAAGTGTTGTTCCTTAGTGGTTTATTTTCCTTATTTTACTTTTGATTGCTTGAGGACAAGCAATGAGCTAAGTGTGGGGTTATTTGATGTGCGTAAAATACACACATCTAAAAGGGGTTTTTAAGATTGATTTTATGGACATTTGGATGTGAATTGGTCCTAACACTCACCCTATGCATTTGTTTGTGTGCTTTAGGTCCAAAAGAAGTCAAAGAGTGATAAAGGGAAGAATTGGACGTCAAAGTTGCCGAAACAAGTCGAGTTTGTGCATCCTTAATCTTAACATGGCCGTGTTGGTTTCAACATTGGCCGTGTTCCCAACACGTGCACCAACACGGCCGTGTTGATGCATCAAACATCAAAGAAACAGAAGATTTAGGGAGCACGGCCACAGAGAGTAACACGGGTATCAACACCAGCCCGTGTTGGGAACACGGCCACCAACACGGCCGTGTTGGCGGCGACAGGGGGAATTAGTTAAAAGAAAGAAGAGAGGAAAGAAAGAAAGAGGAGAGCGGGGGAGAACGTCCCAAACCCTAATATTTCTCTCTCTAAGGGTTTTCTGAGCTGGAACCAAGGGAAAAGGAGACTTGGATCAAGGTTTCAATCGGATTCCCTTCAAAGATTGAAGATTGGGCAAGGTTCGTTGATTGGTTTTCAAATCGAGCAAGAGGAACAAGAATCGATTCAATTCGAGTAAGAGGAATTGGGGCTGTTTACTCTCATCCAAGGGTGTAATCGGGTTTCTCTACCTTTACTCATTATTGTAATTGAATTCTTGTGTATTTTGATAATGAACATGATTAGCTACATTGATTAAATCCATTGAGATTTCTTTACTATGTTGGCTTAATGTTATATTGTTGGATTGTTTGAGTTAGTTTTGTATTCTTCTTGCTTTTAGTATTTATAAGATAATGCATCATTCATGAGATGTTATGAATTGTGTGTTTAGATTGCTTTGTGTGATTGAGAAGTCCATTTGGCAATTGGAATTTTGAATAGCAAGAACTGGTTAATAATCGCTTAGAGATAAGGATAATTAACTAGCCGGATTAAGAATTAACAAAGCTTAATAGAGGCGGATTAAACCTTAATGCTAATTTAAGAATCAATCGTTAGGAAGAGATTCCAACTTTAGGTTATTAGGTTTAGGAATTCGGTTATCGAGAGAGAGAAACCGAATTCGGTTAAGAATTTGTCCACGGGTAGCATAATTAGACTCTCCAATCCTTTATCTTTTGTTTGATTGCCAACTAGTTTAGGTTCCCTTTGGGTTTGCTTTCTTGTCTTGGTTATTTTAGTTATCAATTACTCTTGCATCTCCCTTAGAACTTAGCTTGTAGCTATTAGTTAGTTCAGAAATTATTCATCACTCATTTTAGGTTAATATAACAAAGAACAAAGAAGTAACTCTGGGCTTTCACTTTCCCGAGGAATACGACCTTGATACTCGCCATTAGTGCTAGACTGCATCGATAGGTACACTACCTTAGATTGTAGCTAACACAAGTAGCACACATCAGTGGAAGAGTTCAATGCTCTGGTAGAGAAGTTGAGTCAACAAGAACTAGCTACTCTAATAAAAGAAAACATTGTCAATGTATTCTATGATGATGTAATAATGTCTAATCTTTGTGAGGACAATGTTTCTTTTATTTCAAAGATCAATGATATGAGCAATAATTTTGCTTACTTGTGCGATATTTTTCCTAATGGTAGTGTGCATTTTAATAATCATGACATATGCATGTTTGACAGCAATTCCATTTAAATTGATTCATTTAATTTAGGCACAGATGCAAATCCAAGGAATATTTAATAGCTCACGATATAACTCCTGAAGCAAGGAGAGCATTCAAAAGAGTAATAGAAAAAAGAAAAATAATATTTGCTTAATCATACGATGATATGCCAGGGTTAGACAGAAAGATAGTGGAGCACCATATTCCAACCCATATGCACATCATGCCGGTTAAGTAGAAAATGAGAAGATTAAAGCTGCAGTAGGCAGAGAAGATACGAGAAGAAGTCGCTAAGCAAGTAAAGGCCAATTAGCTCAACGTAGTCGATTGTCTTTAGTGGTAAATTTAGAATGTGTGTGGATTATCAAGACCTAAATAAGGCATGCCCTAAGGACGATTTTCCTCTTCCTCATATAGATGTAATAGTCGATAGTGCCGCTTCGAACGCGTTGTACTCTTTCTTAAATGGGTTCTCCGGATATAATCATATCATGAAGGCACTAGTGGACAAGTTAAAGACATCGTTCATCACCAAATGGGGAACATACTGCTATAATTTGTACTAAAGAATGCTGGGGCAACTTATCAGAGAGTAGCTATAACCTTGTTTCATGATATGATGAGTGGGTGGGGATTTTGGGCGCGCACCCAAGTGTCTTTAGTGACTACGAAACTACAAGGCTTTTCAGCCTAATTGAGAACACGCTAACTAGTCATTGAGACTATTGCAGAGATGGGAGTTGCCACCCGAAAAATTCACCAGGACACTTTTACTAATGAGTGATGTTTCTTGGATTCTATAAGGAAGCTTACGCCATAAAATCTAGAGATGGATTCGAAAGCCAACTTCCTTATTTGTGTATCTCAATCTTTAATTTTATTATTTAACAAATTATTCCCTATAAATATATCAGCTTATATACAAGCATACCATACAGCACATAAAGCCTTTCTAAGTCTAGCCCATTTCTGAAGCCTAACCCGTGTTTAAGTTATATATCTAGCTTACTAAATCAATTATATACAAGGACTAGTCTAGCCCAATTACTAATTATGCTCTTGAATTCCAACCTTTAAAGCCCAACGGACTACATATTATGATAAGCCCAATTATGTGATCCTAAAATCTAATATGGCCCAATTGTCCTAACCTAAAGCATGGCAAAAGCCCACTAGATCTACATCGATTTTAGATTTTAAGTCCAATTACCATTAATTAGCCTAGTGGACTTTAATCTTCATGTGAGGTCCAATTTTAAGGCCCAAAGTGTATATGGCCCATTTTTATTTAGTCAATTATATTACACTTATTTGATCACACAGTAAACAAAAATAAACAGAAATAAAGTGTAGAAAAATAAATCTAACTATTATAACCCACCTACAACTAAAAAGAGAAATAAAAAGGTCTAAAACTAAATACAGTACATGAATAACTTAAGAAATACATAAAAAAATTCATAAAAATTCGAAATATAGGGTCTTGGAGAGTAGGGCCGAATCAGCTCTGCCTTGAGTCGATCGACTCTAGGGCTTTGGTAGGTGGTTTTTTATAGTTTCTCCCTCGATTCGATGCCCGAGAGCCAATCTCACATGTAGATGAAATATGAAATCGATTAAAACATGTAAAATCATAAGAAAAACATAAAATCAATTAGTAACCCTAAATGGTACATGGAAACCCTAAAAACTAGACTAACAGTAAAGAAGAAACAACTTTAAAATATTATATTTAAATTATGTGATTTCCAAGACACTTAACTATGAAATTATTAAAAAATTACAGTTATAATCTAAATCCTAAAACATGTTACTAATAATTAAAGAACCCTACATATGTTCCTATTATCAGATTCGATTCCCAAGGAGTTCTTATTATCATATTCAAATCCCTAACAATATCATAACATGAAATCATCTAAAAACCTATTCTAATCATATGAAAATACATAAATTAGTTAAAATAATTCTAATCATATTTCTAGGAAAGCATAAAAGAACCAGGTTTGGAAGATGATATGGATGATGATGCTTAGGGAACCCTCATGTTGTCACCGTCGTTGATTGTTTTATGAGTCTTAAAAGATAATGATACAGTTAAATCGAAGATCGTTTGATGATCCAGTGTTGGATGAGGTTCTAAAAAACTTTTATTGTTCTTTGCAGGTTTCCTAATGTTAGTTTTTTCTTAGTGCCTATCTATCTTTATATTTTTCTTGCTCAAAGTGTATCGACTACTTAGTCTTGCTAAAAATTGATTCCTTGCTAACACCTCCTCCCCCCTTAGACCTAAGAATTAACAATGCATTTATAGATGTAGGGTTTAGGAAACCCTAGAAGCATAACAATAGGCTTAAGCTTTTCTAGAGATTATCTCTGATAAAATCAAATTAAAACCCGTACTTATCAATAAAAACCTTATAGAAAATCATTTTGGACGTAGAAGTGCTAAAAGTGACATTGAATCAAGAAAACCACCAATTGACACTCTATACAAGTTGGCTCTACACAGAGTTGATTCAGCTCTTGATGAGCTGATCAGCTTTGTGTAGAGTTGATTGGCTTTTCGTAGAGCAGATTGGCTCTAAACGGTAAAAGTTCGTGAAAAGCTTTCAATTTAGTCCTCGAACTTGTAGAATTCATTGTTTTGACCCTCAAACTTCATTTTTCTTGACAATTAAATCCAAATTGATTTTAAAAAGGTGATTTTGGTCGGATTAACCTCAATCCTAACATCAGATTTTCCCGTCCTTCATCTTTCGAGACCCTAAAAAGCAGTAACTTTCATTATAGGGTTTTTGTAATTCCCTTTATATCTAAATATGAAAAATGGGTGCTGACAGCTGCCCCCGGTTTGTAAAAATTTATAAGCATGCAATGCGTTTAAATAAATTAAGATAAATCATAATATCAAGGATACGACAAAAGGATATTGATGAGCATAGTTTTACACATATTTGCTTGCATATTATTGAGTATGTTCTTAGCAATTATTGTGCTTTTATTCCCAGATCACCCGTGTTTTATGTTCTTTTGCATTTCAGGAACATTTATAGGACCATTATCGGTGTTTAAGCAATTATAGATCAATACGTGCGGAAACAGACAAGAATTCATCAAGATCGGACAAGAGCCCGCGTTGCACACATTGAGCGGCTGAGTCAAGGCCGCCGACCATCACTGGACTCGGCCGTGACCAACCATCAAACTGGTCTTCAAAATAATAGTTTGGGCACGGTTCAGTAGCCACCACGGCCTTCAAAGACGCCCGTGGTGGATAACACGGGGAGCAACACGGCCCGTGGTAGCCAACACGGGGAGAAATACTGGTGAAACCCTACTGGTGAGATCCACGGTTTGACCAAAGACGGCATGGACTCGGCTTGACCCGGCCTTGACCACGGCCGTCTTGAGTTAAATATATAAGAAAAATTCATTTTCTTAGAGAAAAGAAGAGGGAAAGAAGTGACATTGAGCCCTAGTGGTCGGTTCGGTTCTGCACAATCGAGTGCGAGAGAGTTGCGGTGACTAAGAATCCCGGAATCGTAAGATTCCGAGTGCAAAACAGTAGTGGAGAAATTCAAGAGGCAGTTTGGGAGATTAATCAAAGTGTAGATCCAGTTTGGAGTACGTTCATCCAATTCGAGAGAAAAGGGTGTACATGTTTTATTTTCATTATTCTTTCATTGTAATTGATTTCCTAGATTGTTTTAAACATGAACATGTTTAGCTAGACTGATTTAATCCATTGGGATTTCTTTACTATGTTGGCTTGATATTATATTGTTGGATTGTTCGAGTTGGTTTTGTATTCTTCTTGTTTTCAGTATTAATAAGATTATGCATTATTCATGAGACGTTGTGAATTGTGATGTTTAGATTGCTTTATGAGATTGAGAAATTCGTTTGGCAATTGGAATTTTGAATAACAAGAACTGGTTAATAATCACTTAGAGATAAGGATAATTAACTAGCCGGATTAAGAATTAACAAAGCTTAATAGAGGCGGATTAAAGTTTAATGCTAATTTAAGAATCAATCGTTAGGAAGAGATTCCAACTTTAGGTTATTAGGTTTAGGAATTCGGTTATCTCGAGAGAGAAACCGAATTCGGTTAAGAATTCGTCCATGGGTAGCATAATTAGACTCACCGATCCTTTATCTTTTGTTCGGTTGCCAACTAGTTTAGATTCCCTTTGGGTTTGTCTTCTTGTCTTGATTATTTCGTTTATCAATTACTCCTGCATCTCCCTCGGAACTTAGCTCGTAGTTAATAGTTAGTTTAGAATTTATTCATCATCCATTTTAGGTTAATATAACAAAGAACAAAGGAGTAACTCTAGGCTTTCGCTTTCCTGAGGAATACGACCTTGATACTCGCCATTAGTGCTAGACTGCATCGATAGGTACACTGCCTTAGATTGTAGCTAACACGAGTAGCCCCATCAAGTTTTTGGCGCCGTTGCCGGGGAATGTTTGAAAACTAGAGTGAAATTTGCTATTTGTTAATTTAGCCATTTTTTTTTCTTTCTTATTATTTTATGATTTTTATTTTTATTTGTTTAATTATTTTATTTTTATACATATTTATTTAGTTTAAGTTTATGATTCATATAGTGAATGATAAGGAGGTTCAATGCTAAATTTAAACTCTTTGTATGATACATTGGAAAATGGGATCAGGAACCAAGAGAGTGCTAAAAATTGGGATGCCCGTGCATCTTTAGATGCTCGAGTGGAATCGTTTTGCAGGGCTACCGATCAACTCTCTTCTCCTATCCTTTCATCTCAAGTCTTTTGTGAATTTTGTTGTGGTTTACATGTGTGTAATGATTGTCCATTGTATAGTGATGTTGCTCATTGTTCTTATAACTGTGAACAGGTGAATTATACGAGAAGTTGGCCAAATGACTCGTATGGAAGCACCTACAATCAAGAGTGTAGCACTCATTCACCCTTTGGATGGAGCTTAGATGGCCAAGAACCACTAGGAATTCAAAGCAACTACATCGGCCTAATGTTGCACCTTCAACTCAAGATGAAGAGTTAGTGTCGGAGGAGGTGATGAGGTTCATTACAAGTCTTGATGATGATTCCAACAAACGGAGAGGATACTTGAAGATCAACAAGCCTCGATTAAGAACATAGAGCATCAAGTAGGCTTGATCTTTCGGTTAATAGCGGCAGAGCAATTGGAAACTCCATCAAACGCTCACCGAATCCGAGGAGCATTTGAGCGCCATCACTTTGCGTTCGGGGTGAGAATTTTCTGGTTTATCTACTATGTTTGATGATGATGCTTCATGCGGACGATCTCTTGAACATGGAGATGGAACCGGAAAGGAAGAGGCGAACATAATTCCTCCGAAAGACTATCAGCGGGAATGTATAGTTGATGATGCTGAGTTGCAGTTAGAGGAATTGTAGGTAGATTTTCCACAAGTCCCTTCGATGATGGAAGATGAGCATGAGTTATCCAATAAAGAAGTCTTGGAGGAGCTCGAGTTTCTTCTAGCAAGAGAACCAAGCCAGGGACTGAAGAAAACCATCAACACTCCTGAAGAAATTGCCCAACCGTCGATCCTTCCAATTGTTGAAACTCTAGCTTTCAAATTGGAAGAGCCCCTAGAGCATCATGACTATGTGCAATTATACGAGAGCGAGTTTTGCCCATCATCTTGGCGGCTTGCTTGTTGTGGGAAGAGGAAGTTGACGATTATCCCTCTAAGCGGATATTTGAAGCCATTTGCTTGGAAGAAGGATGGATGGTCGTCGATCACGCCCATTTGCCTTTCACCATGAGTCCAGCTAAGAAGACTCATCACATAAAAAAAAAGCGCTTTTGGGAGGCACCCCAATTTTTATCTTTAATTTCTAATTTTTTTTTTACCTTTTGTTTTGAAACATTTTATTAGTTTTAGTTTTCATATTTTCAGTTTTAATTTTATTTCTTTATTTTATTATTTTCAGATTCTACCGAGGAGGCACTGAATTTCCACAACATCAGCCTCGATGGATGATCAGGGCAGTCCCCTAGATCTTTTTATTTTTCTGTATTTATTTACTTTATTTTTCATACATGTCATGCACTTGGATTGTATTACTTTTGTTCTCTTAGTTGAGCATTCCATGCGGGGTATCCATAACATTTTACACTGAGGACAGTGTGTTCTTTAAGTGTGGGGTGCTTATGGGTAAACCCTAATCTCTCATATGGATTTTTAATTACTATGGCTAGGTGTTGTGTATTTTTAGGAGATGTTAGGACATTGTGTTTTTATGCACTTGAGTATGCTAATTTTGAGCTGATTGATGACTTGATTTATAGAATTATAGTTACTTTTCTTTGTTGTTTATTGTCCTTGGAAAACAATTTATGGTGTTTTACACATCAACCCTGCCGGGTTAAACCGGTGTTATTTAATTATTTTTCGAATTGTCGAATTTTAACTTAGAACGTTGATAATATCATATGCATGTGTTTCTTAAATAATGATTCAATTAATGATGTTGCGAACCAACTGCACCTAATACCACACCTAAAAGTGAGATTTTGAGCCAGTTGAGCATTCATTATGCTTATGCTCTTTATATTTCTTATTTGAGTGTGCATTGTACTTAACTTTGCTTCTAGAACTTGCTTTGTAATGCGTGTTGAAATTACATGAATATTGTGAATACCATGAGATGATTTGGGCGATTTAGGATTCCCCACATTTGACCAAAAGCCTACCACCTTATGTTTCCATTAGTTAGCCAATTTTTGAGCCTTAACCTTTTCTTCATAATCTACACCTATACACTTCAATTATACCATTCTTTACATTTATCTTTCCTTTACCCTTATGCTGGAATTTCTTTCTGTGATATGTTCGACTTTATGTGGGATTAAAATGCTAGTTGCTATGTTGGTAAATTCACTAAATCTTTTTTATATTTTAAATGCTCCCCTTGATCCAATTTGTATTTGTTATTCTTTATGTTTATTCGAGTTGTATGCGGCGGTCGCTAATAAGCTGCTAGTTCATTTCTTTAAAAAAAAAAAAGAGAAAAAAAAGAAGAAGAAGAAGAAAAAAAAATATAATAAACAAATCTCTTTAATTATTTATCTTTTTATTGGATTTAGAGCATTTGCGAGCGTTATTCTATGAAGTAGGGATTTTAGTGAATGATTCTTTTCGTGATCTTAGGCATTTAATCCTTTGAGCATATAATATTGTTTATCGCACGAATTCCAGCATTTTCATACTTCTGTCCAAATCTCCATACCTTTACCCTAGCCCCATTACAACCTTGGTAAAGACCCTTTGATTTTGGTATTTACTTATTCACAGTAGCGAAGATATGATTTATAAGCAAGCTTATGGTGAGCGGGTCTTGTGCATTTGCTTTGAGGGATTTGTTATTTACCTAATATACACTTTGAGCGACTTGAGTGATCCCTGTGAGGCATTGGTTCATGATGTTGGTGTTGAGTTGTCATTTAAGTTACTCATGCATTAATATTATTTCCATTCTTTGTTAATGATTTGTAATTTGATTTATGATTGAGTATCCTTTGAGATGTGTTGAATACTCTCTGTTGTGGACTAGGGGCATAAACTGAAATGAATTGCTAACTATAGTTTTGTGGGTTGAGTTGTTAATTGCTTGAGGACAAGCAATAGCTTAAGTGTGGGGTAATTTGATGAGCATAGTTTTACACATATTTGCTTGCATATTATTGCGTATGTTCTTAGCAATTATTGTGCTTTTATTCCCAGATCACCCGTGTTTTATGTTCTTTTGCATTTCAGGAACATTTATAGGACCATCATCGATGTTTAAGCAATTATAGATGAATACGTGTGGAAACGGACGAGAATTCATCAAGATCGGACAAGAGCCCGCGTTGTACACATTGAGCACGGCCTGAGTCAAGGCCGTGCTGACCATCACGGCCTGGACTCTGGCCGTGACCAACCATCGAAACTTGGTCTTCAAAACAATAGTTTGGGCACGGTTTCCGTAGCCACCACGGCCTTCAGCACGGCCCGTGGTGGATAACACGGGGAGCAACACGGCCCGTGGTAGCCAACACGGGGAGAAACACGGCCGTGGTGAAACCCTACTTGGTGAGATCCACAGTTTGACGGCATGGACTCGTGGTCTTGACCCGGCTCTGACCTTGACCACGGCCGTGCTGAGTTAAATATATAAGAAAAATTCATTTTTCTTAGAGAAAAAGAAGAGGGAAAGAAGTGACATTGAGCCCTAGTGGCTGGTTCGGTTTCTGCACAATACTGAGTGCGAGAGAGAGTTGCAGTGAGTAAGAATCCCGGAATTGTAAGATTCCGAGTGCAAAACAGTAGTGGAGCAATTCAAGAGGCAGTTTGGGAGATTAATCAAAGTGTAGATCCAGATTTGGAGCTGCTCATCCAATTCGAGAGAAAAGGGTGTACATGTTTTATTTTCATTATTCTTTCATTGTAATTGATTTCCTAGATTGTTTTAAACATGAACATGTTTAGCTAGACTGATTTAATCCATTGGGATTTCTTTACTATGTTGGCTTGATATTATATTGTTGGATTGTTCGAGTTGGTTTTGTATTCTTCTTGTTTTCAGTATTAATAAGATTATGCATTATTCATGAGACGTTGTGAATTGTGATGTTTAGATTGCTTTATGAGATTGAGAAATCCGTTTGGCAATTGGAATTTTGAATAACAAGAACTGGTTAATAATCACTTAGAGATAAGGATAATTAACTAGCCGGATTAAGAATTAACAAAGCTTAATAGAGGCGGATTAAAGTTTAATGCTAATTTAAGAATCAATCGTTAGGAAGAGATTCCAACTTTAGGTTATTAGGTTTAGGAATTCGGTTATCTCGAGAGAGAAACCGAATTGATTAAGAATAAATCCATGGGTAGCATAATTAGACTCACCGATCCTTTATCTTTTGTTCGGTTGCCAACTAGTTTAGATTCCTTTTGGGTTTGTCTTCTTGTCTTGATTATTTCGTTTATCAATTACTCCTGCATCTCCCTCGGAACTTAGCTCGTAGTTAATAGTTAGTTTAGAATTTATTCATCATCCATTTTAGGTTAATATAACAAAGAACAAAGGAGTAACTCTGGGCTTTTGCTTTCCCGAGGAATACGACCTTGATACTCGCCATTAGTGCTAGACTGCATCAATAGGTACACTGCCTTAGATTGTAGCTAACACGAGTAGCAACCATCAGATATCTTAATGAGTTGTAGAAGCTACACTTTGTAAGCTCGAACTTTGATTATTGATTTGATGAAGGGACCATGCCCGCTTGAATTTTAAGGACTTTGCCTGCTATTTTGGGAACCATGTCCAGTAATTTTGGAACCACATCTATTGATACGGGAACCACACCCGATGACCTCGAAACCATGTCTGTTGATATAGGGACCACCCCTGCTAATTTGATATTGGTAGAGACTTCCTTCTAGCTTTTTCACCACTTCGGTTCAATTTGGTAATTTTCCATTTTTGAGTGCTTTTAGTTAGGAATTCCCTCCTCGCGGTGCAATATGATTTGTTTGATTTCTTTTAGAAGATACATTGATAACTAATCCACCTAGGGATTAAAATTTAATTTTGACAGGTTAAAGAGCAATTTTATACTTTCTTGAAAATCCCCACCTCGTGATGCAAATTGGCCTTCCATGTATCTTCTAGACTAAAATCTGATTTTGATAGGTCGGGGACCCAAATGGCACTATTTCCCTTCTTAGGCCCTATATAAGCCTTCACATCCATTCACAAATCACTTTATCTCATTTGCCCTCTTATTTTCTCTCAAATTCCTGTTCGCTTATTCTTCGATTTCTCACCTATTTCTTAGCCAAATTTTATGAAATCAGTCTTGAAATGGCAGCCTCTTCCTCTAGATTCTTTGAGCGTGCTCCGATCGCACCCTACTAGGAGTTCTCACTATCAATTTCTTACCAAAATGACTTGGGGCTTGTGAAAGGAGAGGAAATCCCCCTTTTGGCAAAATTTTACACTCATCAGGCGTTTTCAACCATTGGAGAGGTATTCTTTCAGCTTTAAACTTTACTTCTTATCACTTATATACTAAATACATGCGTTATTTAGTAAAAATTCATGAAAAATATCAAAATAACTACATGCCCTAACCCATAGAGTCGATCGGCTCTGTGCAGAGCCGATTCGGCTATGTGCACAGCCAATCGGAGAATCGGCTCGTCACAGTACCATTTCGATTATGTTTTGAGCCTGTAGACCGTGTACAAGCCGAAACAGGATTTTCAAGGCATTTTGACACAAAGTATCAATAAATGGATTCTCTGCCATTCTTAGAGGCCCCATGGATTCTACTCATTCCATTGTCCTACTAAAACATGATGAGCCTTTTTCTGGTAAACTGGTGGAGTTATTCGGTATGCCCCCAACTGAGGTACTTTCCCATTCTATTGGTGAGTATATTATCCTTACTTCTCTGATCTCCTGCTGTGAGAAGAACGAGAAGGGCACCCTTGCTTGGATTCGGATGTTGGGCTTTTGCTTTTATGCCCAATTTTTGCTGATTTTTCCTCAAGGAGGGGAGGTATCAAAATTGCTAGCATTGTTGATCAAATGGAGCATGGAGCTGATCCAATTCCAGTTATCTTGGATAAAACAATCATTGGGTTAGAAATGTACAAAACCCATTAATAGTTTGATGGTAGCCTCGTTCTCTTATAGGTATATACCCAAAATCTCTTTTATTTTACTATTTATTTTTCTTGCCTTAGTTTTCTCCTAAGCTGCCTTTTCGGGTTTTCAAATTAGCAGCCTTTTGTCTTAACTTTTTCTTAAGTGGCCCTTTAAGGTTCTTAACTTAGTAGACTTTATTTTTGCCTAAGTCGCCTTCTCGGGTTTTCAACTTAGCTTATTTTGCTTCTTTTTTCATATTTTCTCTTCTTGTATCTCTTTTTTCAAATTTAGCTGTACGAGAAGCTTCAGATATTGACCATCCCAAGGAACATCGACAAGTATGAGGTGAAGCATGTGCAAACTTGATCTATTGCTACCCTATAGGGTCATTGATGGCCGGATTTCCTAGATGATGGGCATTCTAGACACACCCATCCGCTGGATTGCCCTTAATGGAGAATCAAACATGTCACATCCATGGTGTATAGTGATTGTGTACCCTTACCTGGACCACGAGCATCCACCTTTTACACACCATCGAGACTTTACTACCAGTATGGGCAGAAGCAACGAAGGCTTCCCACTCCGATAGGACTTTCTGGATAAGATCGAGAGAGTTTGGCCCGAATAAGATATAGAGTGAAACCCCAACTTCGAAGGCGATCTGACGACTGGTGACAACTTCAAGACTTGGGTTTAGCTTCAGATTTTGATTTCTCCTAGTTTTGCACGGTTCAGAAGGACTCGAGAACTAATTGCTCTATATAGGGATGCAAATGCAAAGAGAAGAAGAATATAGAAAGTATGCTTCTTTTTTTAGATCTCATTTATTTTGCTTAGAACTTTTAGCTTTATTTTTCTTTCAGTTAGTGGGTAGAATGGTAAACAAACATATATATATATATATATATATATATATATAGTTGATAACAATTCCAAATAATTTACCCATTTAGTAAAAGCCTAAATGGGTACATTTTGATTTTTAATAATATAACTCTTGTCATCAGCTAGTCTTTTCAGATTTTCTAGTTGATTATTTTTCTCTTCTTCCCCTGATTTTTGCGTGACCAACTTTCTTATGTTTTCCAATCAGTAGGCTATTACTTATTTTTATGCATAGTATTTCTTGGGATGATCCAAGTTGATTGGTTCAGTCAACTCGTTCCCTTCCAAGTTTGAGATCTTAGCAGCACCTTAAGGAAAGATCTTCTTTACCATGTACGGGCCTTCCTAATTAGGCTTGGACTTCCTTATTGGTCAAATGCAGTATGTCTTATGTGCTTACCAGCTTCGGTATATCCTGGCTTCACTTTCTTATTGAATGCCCTAGCTATCCTTTTCTAATACAACTGCATATGGTATAAGGCTTTCATTCTTTTCTCATTGACTAGAGCCAACTACTGGTATCTCTGCTCGACCCATTGATACTCCGGTATTTCAGCCTCTAATACAACTCTCAAAAACTTCAACTCCAACTCAACCAGTAAATCTACTTCAGACCCATAAACTATAGAGTATGGTGTTTGCCCAGTCGACGTTTGCTCGGTTGTTCAATCTCCCCAAAGTGCAAAGGGTAACCAAAATGACCAATCTTGTGATTCCACACCATCTTCGAGAGTATCTTCTTCAAGTTCTTATTGGCTGCTTCTATTGCTCCATTCGCCTGAGGTCTATATGGAGAAGACCTGTGATACTCAATCTCGTATTCTGCTAGCAGGTCTACTATCTCTCCCATGAACTGCTCCCTATTATCCATTACGACATGATGTGAGATCCCATATCTACAGATTAAGTTCATTTCTATAAATCTGGCCGTCTGCCTTGCCCCCACGGTAGTGAACGACTCAGCTTCAATCCACTTAGAGAAGTAGTCCATTGCTATGACTATGAACTTATGACCGTTCGAGGGAGGTTTTATTTTTCCAATGATGTCAACCCTTCAAGCTACAAAAGGCCAAGGAGACATTAAGTTGTGTAATTCAGTCAGAGGTATTTTAAAAACCTGATGTCAGCACCTATTTTTCGGATCTAGATATCAAGGGAATTACATAAAATTTTGTGATGAAAGTTACAGCCTTCTCGATTCTCAAGAGGGGAAGGACAAGCAAATCCGAGGTTAGGGTTAAGGTTAATCTCGCCAAAATTTCCTTTCTAAAATCAATTTGGACTCAATTGTTAAGAAAAATAAAGTTTGAGGATCAAAATGAGGGATTTCACAAATTCAGGGATCTAATTGCAAATTTTTTTTGAACTTCCCATGTATAGAGCCAACCGACTCTATGCAGAGCCCATCGGCTCTACACACTGCCGATTGGGGCTTTTTCACTTTGACGTCATTTTTTGGCAATTTTATGTCCATATACAAATTTTATAATGTTTTTTTGAGATACTCATGGATTTTTAATGATATTTATTTTAATCTAAAGAATTAAATTTGGATATTTATCAACTTTTTCTTTGTAAAAAATATGAGATTATCATTTCCTTTAGGGCATCCTTTAAAATCCTACCTCTATAAATAGAAAGAGATATCTAGGATTTTGAGGGAGGACATAACAAATAAATAGAGAGAGAACAGGAGCTAGATTGAATAGAAAAGGAGAAAAATCTTACGTTCAATATTAGGTAGAAGGTTTAGGTCACTAAACAAAGAAAGCTACTAAAGAAAGAACTGCTTTTTCTGGAAACTTTTTTAATCGAGAGAAGCTTTTTCAACATCCATCCAGTACTGGACTCCCAATCAGTTTTTGATTCAACTGCATCTTCATCACCTGAGACCCATAGAACCATCAACTACGGTGACAACCTGAGGGTTCCTCCAAACATGCATCAATTATCATCCTAAATTATTTTTCTTATATATATTTTTATGTTCTTTTTTCCTAGAAAGATGATTAGGGTTAATTTTATTATGTTAAATATGATTAGATTAGGGTTTCTTTTGAATCTACATGTTATTAGTTAATTAGATTTTGAAATATGATAATAAGAATGTTAAGGTTTCAAATATGATAATATTGCCAATTAGGGTTTTCAATATGATTAAACACATGCATAGGATTAATGATTAGATTTATATTTTCATTATAATTCGGTAATTAAATATGTTTATTAGGATTAAATTATTGTCTTAGTTTATTGTATATTCAGTTTTTAGTGTTTGCATAGCTATTTAGGGATTATGGGTTAAATCGATTGTTATTTGCTATTTCTATTTTATTTTTATTTTATTTCTTTCATATCTAATTGATTTTTACCCTCTATGCATATTAAACTCGGCTTTGGGGACACAAGGAAGACATTAAAAGTCAAAAAGTCTGCCTGGAAACCTTATAGCCGATCAGCTCGATGCAGAGCCAAGTGGCTCTATGTTGAGCCAATCGGCTCTATGCCTAATGTCGATAAGCTCTACTATTTATTCCATTTTTTGGCTTTTACAGAATCAATTTTGTGTACTGTATTAGATTTTAGGGCTTTTTCTTTGTAGTTTTAGTTGTAGGCTAGGTTCTAATAGTTAGGATTATTCTTCATTTTTTTCTTTATTTCACGATGATGTATAATAAATAACTATGATATGACTGCCTAATTAAAAGTGGACATATAGACTTAGGGCTAAACTTGGACCTAGCATAAAAATATAATTTAATAGGCTAATCAACATTAACTGGGCCTAAACTCTAAAAATTGGTGTAGATTAGTGGGTTTTGGCATATCTTAGTTGGGATTGGGCTATATTAGAATTAGGTTCACACAGAAAGGGCCTTTTCATAATAAGTAGTCTATTAGGCCTAAAGGTTGGAAATCAAAAGCATAACTTGTAATTGGGCTAGACTGAGTGGGCAATATATATAATTAATTAGTAAATTAGCCTAACAACTCTAATATGGGCTGGGCTTGAATAGAATGTGCTAGAACTAGGTAAATTATGTGTGTGTTATTTGGTATACCTGTGTCTAAATTGCTTGTATTTATAAGGAATAATTTATTAAACAATAAAATTAAAGACTAATATGCACAAATAAGGAAGTTGGCTTCCTTATGGAATATGAGAAATGCTACTAATTAGTAAAAGTGTCCTGGTGATTACCCAGGTGGCGATTCCTATCTTCACACTAGTCCTAGTGACTAGTTAGCATATTTTCGATTAGGTTGAAAAGCCTTACAGTATCGTAGTCGCTAAAGACACTTGGGTGCGCGCCCGAAACTGCCACCCACAGTGGCGACTCCGCTGGCGATAAGAGAAGCTGATTCTAGTGTATGTTTATCTTTAATTTTATTATTTAACAAATTATTCTTACATCACTACACCATTATCACACACTATGCACTTTGGTCCTATAGCCCCGATGGCATCGATTAGTGGTTATTTGATTCCACTAAAACCCTTGAATTGCGACCCTGGCTAATAATCACTCACAAGTAATGAGTGAATTTCCTTGATCACATGAACCTTTGAGTGGGGAGATGAGTCAAGGAAGAACGCTTTTTTTACTTGTCGGAGCCTTTTATCCTTACCCAAGACTCAGCCCAAGGTAATGATAGTAGTAACCTCCATTAGGAACCTTGTTGCTTGCTATTTGAAATGTTTCTCCTTATAAGTGTCTAAAGCCTAAAAATTAAAGGCCTTGGTCAATAATGTGGAACCAGGCTCTAGGGCCAAAATGTGCAGGCTTTTATACTTATACTGAGAAATATTGTCTTATTTGTTTTAAATATGCTTTAAGAACTTATCGCATGCGCGTTGGGCCTATTATCCCTTATTGATAGGAAGCCCAGACCCACAATCCTAGGGTAACTAAGACTCAACCCGAAGAAGAGTGTACTCGAAGTTACATTAGGGAAGCTGTTAGGGAGTCAGTGAGACATAGAGATCGATCCGAAGAAAGATGGAGAAAGAGGTCAAGGGTTTCCTAGGACGCTTGCAATACATTAGTGGATTCATTTCCAAGCTCACAATGGTTTGTGATCCTATCTTTAAACTTTTCAGGAAGCATTAGCCCGTTTTGTAGGATGAACATTGTTAGAAGGCCTTCGATAGAATCAAAGAGTATCTGGTGAAGCCGCTGGTTTTAAGCCACTAAAGGATGGCAAGTTGCTGATCCTATACTTAGCCTTAGAGGAGGAAGCCATAAGGGCATTGATAGCATAGTGCAGACATAATGACATGGAGCATGCGGTCTATTATCTCAGTAAGAAGTTATTGCCTTATGAGTCGAAGTATAACCTCGTGAAAAAGACATGCTTAGCCATGATATGGGCTATAAGGAAGTTGAGGCACTACATAGTTTAGGAGGTAAAGAAGCTGGCTAGATGGTTAGTGCTCCTAACGGAGTTCGACATTAAGTACATCACTAAGAAAGTAGTTAAGGGTAGGGTCGTAGCTGAGTTCCTAGCTCAGAATGCGATTGAAGGAGACGACCCTTGAGATCTAGAGCTTCTTGATGAAAATCTAGGGACAATCGAGATCTAGGAGTGGAGGATGTACTTTGATGGAACCATAAATGCAAGAGGTGCAGGCTTGGGAGTACTTTTGATCATGCTAGAAGGGGAGATGCTGCCAATGGCCAAGAGATTGGACTTTAAAGTGACCAATAACATGATGGAGTACGAAGCATGTTTATTTAGATTAGAAGCGGCCTTGGTAGCAGGAGCTAAACACTTGATATTCTATAGGGACTCCATGCTAGTAATCCAACAAGCCCTCGAGGAATGGGAAGTAAAAGAAAAGAGGTTGAAGCCGTATGTCAACTATCTTAAGACTCTAGTGTGCAACTTCTCTAAGTGTTCCTTTATGCACTTGCCTCAAGATGAGAATCAGATGCTAGATGTGCTAGCTACCCTGTCATCTATGTAGGACAATCCTTCTCAGCTTTCGATGAAGCCTTTGTGATTGTGAAATTAGGTGCGCCTTGTTTTCAAGGGGATCGGGTAATACAAGTTCAGGTAGGACTGAAAGAGAAGCCATGGTTCTATGATCTGAAGAAGCGACTGCCAGGAAAAGATACGGGCTGCACATTCAAGCTAGGAATTACATCAGCCATGAGGGTGTCTTGTATAGAAGAATGGTGTTGGGTGTACAGCTCTGATGTGTGACTAAGGCAGAAGCTCAAGTAGTATGAAGGAAATGCATAAAGGAGTATGCAGGCCACATATGAATGACATAATGTTAACCAGGAAGATAATGTAGCAAGGTTATTATTGGTTAACAATGGAGAAGGATTATATAGCACTGGTGAGAAAATGCCGTTAATGCCAGTTGTATAGTGACCTGAGTCACGTGCCTCCGACTAAGCTGTACAACTTAACGTCTCCTTAGCATTTTGTAGCTTAGGGGGATCAACATCATTGGAGAAAGAAAACCTCTTTTGAATGGTCACTGGTTCATTATCATAGTAATTGACTATTTCTCGAAGTGGTTCAAAGCCGAGTCATTCACCACCGTGAGGGCAAGGCAGATGGCCAGATTCATAGAAAGGAACCTGATTTGCAGAGATATGGGGTCCTACATCACTTCGTGACAAATAATGGTGCAGTTCATAGGAGAGACAGTGGACCTGCTAGCAGAATACAAGATCGAGCATTATAGGTCTTCTACGTGTAGAACTCAGGTGAATGGAACAATAGAAGCAGCCAACAAGAACCTAAAGAGAATACTTTCAAAGATGGTGTGGAATCACAAGGACTGGTCATTTTGATTACCCTTTCCACTTTGGGATATCGGACAATCAAGCAAACAACAACTGGGCAAACACCATACTCTATAGTTTATGGAACTGAAGCAGTTTTGCCGGTTGAATTGAATTCTTTGAGAGTTGTATTAGAGGCTGAAATACCAGAGTACTATTGGGTCGAGCAAAGCTACCAGCAATTGGCTTTGGTTGAGGAGAAAAGGATGAAAGCCCAATACCATATGCAGTTGTATTAGAAAAAGATAGCTAGGGCATTCAACAAAAAAGTAAAGCTAGGAAAGATCAGAGCTGGTGATCTAGTATTGAAGCATACAAGACCTACTACATTCGACCTAAGAGGGAAGTTTAGGCCAAATTAGGAAGGCCCGTACTTGGTAAAGAAGATTCTGCGCAAGGGTCCTGCTAAGATCTCAGACCTGGAGAGGGACGAGTTCACTAAGCCAATCAACATAGATTGTCTAAAGAAATACTATGTGTAAAAATATATAATAAAAAAATAGCCTACTGATCGAAAAACCTAAAAAAGTTAGTCAGGCAAAAGTCAGGACAAAGGAGAGAAAATAATCAGCTAGAAAATTTGAAAATACTTACTGATTACAGGAGTTATATCTAGAAAATATCTGGGCTTTTGTTAAATGAATAAAATTGTTTAGAATTGTTATCAAACATATGTATGTCTGTTTACCATTTTACACACTAAGTGAAAGAAAAACAAAGCTAAATGTCCTAAGTAAATGAGATATAAAAAGAAGCATAATTGCTATCTTCTTATCCTCTTCGCATCTGCATTTACATCCTAGATAGAGCAGCTAGATCTCGAGTCCTCTTGATTTGAGCAAAGCTAGGAGAAGTGGAAATATGAAGCTGAACACAAGCCTTGAAGTTGTCATCGGTGGTCAGATCACCCTTGAAGTCAAGGTTTCACTTTATGTCTCGATGAGGCCACAATCTCTCGATCTTATCCAAGAAATCATGTCTGAGTGGGAAGCCTTCGAATTTGGGTGGGAATTCCAAGATTCGCTGCTTCTACCATACTAGTGGCAAAGTCTTGAAGGTGTATAAAAAGTAGATGCTCGTAGTCCGGGTAAGGGTACACAATCACTGTACACCATGAGTGTAACATGCTTGATTCTCCACCAAGGGAAAGTCTAGTGAATAAGTGTGTTCAGAGTACCTTTCATCCAAGAAATCCAACTATCATGACCTTGTGGGTTAACAATAAATTGAGTTTGCACGTGCTTCAGCTCGTACTTGTTGATATTTCTTGGGATGGTCAATATCCAAAGCTACTAACACAGCCAAATCTATAAAAAGAAAAAGAAAAATAAAAAAAAGAGAAGAAGAAAAAATGAAGCTAAGTTGAAAACCCGAGAGGGCAGTTAGGAAAAAATTAAGGCAAAAGAATGAAAAAGGTAAAAGAAAATAGATTTGGATGTGAACCTGTAAGAGAATGAGGCTGCTACCAAATCATTAATGGGTTTTGTACATGTCTAACCTAGTAATGGTTTCAGCCAAGATGACTAGAATTGGATCTGCTCCATGTTCCACCTAGTCAATCATGCTAGCAATTCTAATATCTCCCTCTCCCTGAGGAGAAATCAATAAAAGTTGGACATAGAGGTAAAAGCCCAACATTTGGATCAAAGAGGCATGCTCTTTTCCTTCTTCTCACAGCATGAGATCAATGAAGTAAAGCTAATATATTCACGAGTAGAATGAGAAAGTACCTCAGTTGGGGGCATGTCGAACAACTCCACCAGTTTTCTAGGAAAAGGCTCATTCAGTTTTGGTAGGGCAATGGAATGCGTAGAATCCATGGGGAGCGCCAAGAATAGTAGAAAATTCTTCAATCATGGGGCACAGCTCTTGTCCATTGAATCTAAAGACATGATCCCTCAGGCACCAAAAGTTGAAGGCAAAATGGAGAAACCCATAATGAAGTTTGGTGTGTTGCATGGCCTTAAAAGATGGAAGATGGAATCTCTCAAGTTTAATCCAATCATCACCCATTAAAGTTTTAAGGAGAGTTTGCAAGTTTTTAGCACTTTTTTGAGACATATTTTTGGCTTTTTGAATTGTGAAATCACATGAAAGGAAGTAAGGGGGGCTCATGGTATATATAGGCCTCAAATTAGTATTTGATTTGGACTTTACAACTGTAGAACCGATCGGCACTATGCACAGCCGATCAGTTGTATGGCCTCCCGGTGCAATTTTTGACCAGTTTCAATTTTTTTTCGGGTGCTCATTTAGTATTCAGTGCACACAAGCTCATATGAATGCAATAATAAAAGGAAATAGGCGAAATAGAAGCAATTTAAAAGCCAAAATCATGATTTTATATCTTAAAAAAGTCAAAGGTTTACAAGAGTGCTAAAATCAGAAGTTCTACAAACAATGATAAAAAGAGTCAAAGGAAGATCAGAAGCCGGAGTTCTCTCCCGAACCCCCCCATCTCATCGTCCAAGTCAATGTCCATCCTTTGGGTCTGCAAGGCCGATAGCTGAAGTATCAAAGTGTCGATCCGACGTTGCTGAGCGTCAATCTGATATTGCCAATCATCCATTTGACCTTGCAAGCCCTTATGGTCCTTCTGATGAAAACCTGAAAGGACATTAGTTAATGCATCTCATGCATGCATATATATTATATTGCATAAGTCATTTTTCTTATCCGCCAATCCTTGCCAAAGATAAAGAATTGCCTCATCTCGGCACCGACCAACCGATATATGTGCTCGAACTGATCTCTTTGAACTTGTATATGCATAATATATCACTAAATTTCAAGAAAATAAGGAGGTGAAAACATAGAAGAGAAAAGGAACTTACATGAGTGCAAGTACTAAGAGTGAACTCCAGAGGGAGGATTTGCTCTATGGCGAGCCGATGCTCCATCATACCGTATGGGCTCCAATATGAGACCATTGAATCTGGAGGGAATGAAATGTTGCTTGGAACCACATCAGACGTGGCTGTAGGAGGTGCCTTGGAGGCTACACCATCGGAAGAGCCTGTGATATAAGAAGACCTAGAACATCGGGCATACCACCCCTCGGTTGGCTCACAAACAGCAGGAGGCTGGTGGATGAACTGTAAATAAATGATTATGAAAGCGGGACACAATAGAAGGGGAATTCCAAGTAAATGTAGAAAATACATGAGCTACAACGTCGTCGCTTAAGGGCATGACCCCTAATAGCTAAAGGACAAATGAAGTGTAGTCTGTCCATCGAGATCGAATGGTGAGATCCTCAGGCTCGTCGTACCCATCAGACATTCTGCTAACTCCTCCCAAGTAAGGTCTACCATCTAGAACACAAAAACAAGAGGAGATAAAGGAACTCGAAGCATACTAGGGCCTCGCTCCTATCCATAGATCCTCTCTCCCAAGTATCACACTCGCCAGGTAGGTCTAGTCAATAGGACCTCCTCTGCTCGAGGTTAGCCACAAATAGCATATGGGGCTCCTATTGGCAGCGCTCCCCTAGCCAATCGCCTTGAATCTACAAATCGAAAAATGTAAGTAATGATTTAAATGAAGCATGAATATGACCAATAAATTGTATTTACCTTATCCCAGGTCAAGCTTTGATCCATATGCGGTACATGTGAACCTGAGCCCACTCCGATGTCACGGTCTTGCTCGAGCTCCAGCGACTCAAGCGAGGGAAAGTCCACGAAGTGCAAATGGGCTGTGAGCCCACCAAAAGGCCAATCTCCAAGGCCCAAACCTACAAAAAAATAGCATTCACTCTATTTATAAAAGAAAGTAAGAAAGGAAGTCAGTGCATAACTTACATGGATTGCGTGCTAGAAACCATAGATCCTCTTGCTACCTCGGACTGTAATGTCAATCTGATGATACAAATATACGAGAGCTATAGATCCCTAGTTGTAGGAGGAGACCTAGTCCAGAACACGTAGTAGGGCCAAATAGTTGAAGTTCAATGAGTTCCCCGAGTCACTGAACAAATTCGTACCGAAGAGGTACACCAAAAAAGCTCGGGCCATCTGGTCAACCTCCTGAGAATTATGAGGAATAGAGCCCCGATGGTGGAGGGGGATGCTTTGCTAAGCAATGCAACGTGAGTTTTTCAATGTCGGTAATAACCCGAGTAGATCAGTAATGAAGCGCTCCCAGACGTCGGAGCACTAATCACGGATCGTATCGCCGAATGGCATGGGCATGCTAGAGAAATCAGTGCCTGTGATGGCAGAAAAGGAAAAAGGAGAGAGAGTCAGCTCACCAACAGAAGTGTGGAAGGTGTGAGTTGTGTCCATCCACCTCTCGAGCAGGGCGTAGACAGAAGTATGGTCGACCCTCACAATGGCTGATGGGAGTATGGCTACGAACTGACAGAAGCCAGTATCTCCAATCTTGGCCTGGACCAAGCTAGGGAGCTCGTCGAACCACTCGCGAGCACTGTAAAAATTTTCGATGAACTGGATCAACACCATGTCACCTTGGAAAGCCAAATACACAGGTGTTAAACATCATGTACATACAAAATGCCTTAAACATGTAAGTATATGTCTATTAGTTGTTATTTTTCGCAAAAGATCCCTAGAAACCTTCGTTCGGGCTATGCGTGGTCGATATAGATCGCGAGCCGATCGGCTCGATAGAGCAAAGCATAAAGTCGATCGTATGATAGTGGTGAGCACTTGCACCACGTCGATCGACTCTACAGGCTAGGGCACATAGATTTTATGCATTATTTTACAATTTCTCCCATATTTTGACACGTACATCAAGTCTATAAGTTGTAGGAAACAAAGTTTAAGCTAAGAAATTACCTCTCTGACGGCCAGATATGCCCGATGGGTGTTCAATTTTGCTAAAATGGGGATCTCCTCTCCCTTCACAAGCTCAAGATCGTTTTAGCGAGAAATTAGAGCAAAAACTTCCAATTCGGTGTGAATATTAGGCAGTTCTAGAAGGTTTTTTGACAATAATCATGAATTTTTAATGATATTTATTTAAATTTAAGGAATTAAATTTAAATATTTATCAACTTTTTAAAAAAAAAATTTGAAATTATCGTTTCCTTTGAAATTCTACCTCTATAAATAGAAAGAGGTATCTAGGGTTCTGAGGGAGGACATAACAGACAACCAGAGAGAGAACATAAGCTAATTTGATTAAAAATGGAGAGAAAAATCTTACATTCAACATTAGGATGAAGGTTTAGGTCACTAGAGAAAGAAAGCTACAAAACTGCTTTTTTTTTTAGAAACTTTTTTAATCGAGAGAAGCTTTTTCAACATCACATCCAACACTGGGTTCCCAATCAGTCTTCGATTCAACTGCATTTTCATCACCTCAGACCCGCAGAACCATCAACTACAGTGACAACCTGAAGGTTCCTCCAAACATGCATCCATCATCATCCTAAATTGGTTTCTTTTTTTATTTTATTTTTTATGTTCTTTTTTGTTAGAAACATGATTAGGGGTAATTTATTATATTAAATATGATTAAATTAGGATTTCTTTTGAATCTACATGTTATTAGTTAATTGGGTTTTGAAATTTGATAATAAGAACGTTAAGGTTTTGACTCTGATAATATTGCCAATTAGGATCTTGAATATGATTAAAAATATGTATAGGATTAATGATTAGGTTTATATTTTCATTATGATTTGGTAATTAAAAATGGTCATTAGGATTAAACTGTCATCTTAGTTTACTGTATTTTCAGTTTTTAGGGTTTGCATAGCTATTTGGTTTCTGGCTTAAATCGATTGTTATTTGCTATTTCTATTTTATTTTTATTTTATTTCTTTCATATCTAATCGATTTTTATCCTCTATGCATGTTAAAATTAGCTATAGGGACATAAAGAATACATTGAAAGTCAAAAGGTCTGCTTGGAAACCCTAGAGCCAATCGGCTTTATGCCTAATGCTGATCGGTTCTACACCTATTTATCCCATTTTTGCCTTTTTACGGATTTTGATGTATTTTCATAAATTTTTTGTATTGTATTAGATTTAGGGATTTTTCTTTGTAGTTTTAGTTATAGGCCGGGTTGTAATAGCTAGGTTTATATTTTTTGCTCTTTATCTTTTATTTATTTCATGGTGATGTAGAATAAATAACTATGACATGACTGCCTAATTAAAAGTGGACATATAGACTTAAGGCTAAACTTGGACCTAGCATGAAAAATATAGTCCAATAGGCTAATCAATATTAACTGGGCCTAAACTCTAAAAATTAGAGTGAACTTAGTAGGCTTTGGCATATCTTAGTTAGGATTGGGCTATATTAGAATTAGATTCACATAGAAAGGGTCTTGTCATAATAAGTAGTCCATTAAGCCTAAAAGTTGAAAATCAAAGCATAACTTGTAATTGGACTAGACTAAGTAGGCATGGGCCCTAGCAGCTAATGGATAAAGAAGGCATAGTTCGTCCTTGGGGAAACCAGATGGTGAGATCCTCAAGTTCATCACACCCCACCAAATTCATTGCCAGCTCCTCACCGGTAAGATCAGCCGTCTAGAACATAGAGAGGGGTAGAGATAAAGGGACTCAATATATGTTAGGCCCCCAATCCCAGCCATAAATCCTTTCACCCCGGTACCATGCCCAATAACTAGTTCTAGCCAGCAAAGTCTTCCTATGCTTAAGGTCAACAGCAAAGAGCATGTAGGGATCCCAATGACAGTGCTCCCCAAGCCAATTGTTGTGAATCTGCATATTGGAAAGGTAAGTAACTAACATGTGTAAATTACAAATATAACTAATGAACTTTTTGTTACCTTATCCTAGGTTAGAGAGCCGGTCCACATGCAGTGCACATGGATCTATGCCAACTCTAGTGGGACACTCCAGCTTAAGTCCTAGTGACTCAAGTAAGGGAAACCTTGCAATGTGTAGATAGGCTGTGAGCCGACTAGAAGGCCGATCTCTAAGGCCCAAAGCTATAAAATAAGAGTCGGTAGTCATGATGCAAACATAGAAAAGTAGAAAATGAGGATATCAGAGCGAAACTTACATGAATCGCATGCCAGAAGCTACATATCCTCTTGCTACCATGAACAGTGATGTCCATCTAGTAGTACAAGTAGGCAAGAGTTGCAGATCCCCAATTGAAAGAGGAGACCTGGTCTAAATCCTATAAAGGGACCAAGTAGTGGAAGTTCAGTGAGTTCCCTGAATCATTAAACATAGTGTTCCTAAGGAGATATATCAAGAAGGCCTAGGCCATTTGATCCACCTCTCGAGCGTTTCGAGTATCGAAGCCCCTATAGTAGAGCGGAATGCTCTAATAAGCTATACATCTAGTGTTCTTGCACGCTGGCAAAAACCCAAGTAAGTCTATGATATAACACTCCCAGGCATCAATACGCTATTCGTGAATAGCATCATTGAAGGGTACAGGTGTACTTGTAAAGTCAATGCCTGTGATGGCAATGAAGGAAAGCGAAGAAAGAGTCAGCTCAACTACTGAGGTATGGAAAGTATGGGTGGTGTCCATCCACCTCTCAAGAAGCGTGTAAACCAAGGTATGGTCCATCCTCCATATGATTGACGAAAGTGTAGCAACGAATCAGTAGAATCCAGTGTTGTCGATCCTGGCCTACACCGAGCTTGGTAGCTCATCGAACCACTCGCGAGCATCGTAGAAATTTCTAGTGAACCGGATCAATACAATATCACTTTGTAGAAATGCAAATGAAAGTATGTAAACACGATGCACACACACGCAAAGACTCCAAACAAGTAAGTACATTATCAATTTAATGTTATTTTACGTTAGAAAACCCTAAAAACTAGTCTCCGGCCTGTGCACGGTCCTAAAGAACGCAATAATGCAATTTGGGTCCCTGACCTATTGATATTACATTTTACGAAATTTTCTCTCATCAAATTTGAGCTTACGAAGCATGGCTCCTATAGCTCATTATCAAGATATTCTTTTACCATATCCTTGATATATGTGATTTTTCTTAATTTATTTAATCGCATGCAGGCTTATAAATTTCGATAAACTGGGGGCAACTATCAACATCCATAATTCGGATCTAAATGTCAAGTGAATTACAGAAAACCTGATGATGAAAGTTATTGCCTTCTTGAGTCTCGAGATATTGATGACGAAAAATTCAAGTAAGGATTGAGAATAATAGGACTTAAAATTACTTTTCTAGAATCAATTTGGACCCAGTTGACAGAAAAAACTAAGTTTAAGGGGTGAAACAACAATTTTTCTAAGTTCAGGGACCAAATTATCGAGATTTTTGAAACATTTTTGCTCATTAGAGCTAATCGGCTCTACATAGTGCCGATTAGCTAAATTTTAAAATTCGATGCCGTTTTTGTGCGTATTTTGACTTTAAAACGCTAAAAAATTTATAAAAAGAAGATTCTAGAGAGTATTTAATAATAATTGATAGATTTTCATTAAGTTTTAAAGAGTTATTGGATATTATTGACTGATATTAAGAAAATCTTTTAAAATAAGAGCTTATCATTCTATTCTTTAGGACTACAAAACCCTAACTCTGTATATACATCGTTATAACCTAATTCTAGGGTTACTAATGATCATCAACCCTTTAGCAATTATTAGCAGTTTACTTTACGTTCATTTTAAAACAAAGAGTTTCTTTTGATAACTTCAGTCATAGGCCACTAAGAAAGAACTAAGTTTAGGAATGTAATTCATTGAATGCCAAAAGCTTTTCTCAAGTCTATGACAATGCTGGATTCCTATCTGTTCTTCAGTTCAACCGCTTCATCGTCTCTTAAGACTCGTAGAACAACCATCTACGATGACAACCTGAGGGTTCCCAACATCCATCACCATCAACATCATCTTTCCCATCAAATTGGTTCTGTGTTCCTTTATAATTTTAGAAACATGATTAGAGTTTTCTTTATTTATTGCTTTTTATGTGTTTTATATGATTGGAATAGGATTTCTTGTGAATTAACATGTTGGGCATTGAATTTGAATATTAACATGTTGGGCACTGAACCTGATAATAAGAACATATAGGGTTTTGAATCTATTAATATGTTTGCCCTTAGATTTTAGATATGTTTAGTCAAATGATTAAGGTTGCATATTAGGTATGTGTTTTCTCTATGTTTTTGCAATTAAATTAGATCTTTTAAGCTTCCATGATTTAGATTTGAAATCTTTTATTTTCATTTACTGTCAGTATTATTTTTAGGGTTTATATGATTTTCTTAAGGTTTATGCTTTATTCAATATTATTTATACTTTTTGTTTTGTTTTCCTTGTGTTATTATCGATCTTTTAACTTTCTATGCATGTGGACTCAGTTCTTGGACGTGAGAAACTCAGAAGATTGAAGAATTAGTCGAGAAAAACTCCATTTTTTGAGTTTCTGATGTACTTAGTGAAATCTATGAACTGTACTAAGTTTTAGGTGTTTTTCTTTCCATTTCTTAGTTGTAGGAGGGTTATAATAGCTAGATTTAATTTTCTACACTTTATTTTTAGTCTATGTTTGATGGATGCCAAATATCTATTGTGTGATTACCTAAATAAAACTGAACATATAGACTTTAGGTTAAAAATTAGACCTTAACATGAAAATTGTAGTCTATTAGGTTAAAGAATGCTAAAAATGGGCTTAAATTAATATCCATATAGACTTAATGGGTTTTTCCATACTTTAATTGAATTAATTGGGCCACATTAGATTTAACATCACTCAGTTGGGCCTCCGCATAAAAGGTAGGCCATTTAGGTTTAAGAACTCAAAGCATAATTTGTAATTATGCTAGACTAGGTAGGCCTTATACATAATTGACTAGTAAATTAAGACTAATAACTTTAAACGCGGGTTGAGCTTAATAAAATGGGTTAGACTTAAGAAGACCTCACATGCTGAATTGTTGCTTGTAAATATAAACTGCTTTGTTTCTAGGGAATAGCCCGTTAAATAATAAAATTAAAGATTGAGATACACAAATAAGGAAGTTGGCTTCTGGATCCATCTCTAGATTTATGGCATAAGCTTCCTTATGGAATCAAGAAACATCTCTAAAAGTGTCATAGTGAATTACCCGAGTGGCGATTCCCATCTCTGTGCTAGTCTTTGTGACTAGTTAGCATGTTCTTGATATCAATATATACTTACTTTCATGTTCTATTATTTTGTATATGAAATTTAGATCCTTTTCTAGTGTATATATCGCATTTCATTTATTCCATCTCAGTTATTTGTTTATTCTTTGTGCAATTTTTTTTGTAAAATTTTGAAAATTTTTCACTTTGTTTCGATGCTCTTACTGTTGACTTGCTTTTGAAATCCTGTTTATGTCCATGTGATCGGGTAAAACCGATAGTGTTGAGTCTTGCGGAAGAATGTAAGATAATTAGTTTGAGTTTTACACTAAGTTGCTTTGGTCTATTTAATTCTGTTTTGATGATTTTTATTTGGAACCTACTCAAAAAGCACACTTGTGAGAAATTGAGCCTAAATTGTAAGCATACACGTTATATGCTTTTATTTATTTCTTGTTGAGAGTGCCAATTACTGTTTTTACTTTTAGAACTTGCTCGGTAATGCTTATGAGGGCCACAAGGAGAGTTTAACACTTTGGTATGATAGAGGCACTTAGGTTTTTCATTCTAGCCAAATAGCCTTCATTCGTTTATTGATTCTGTAGATAACCCTTTCTTTCACCATTTCTTTTATCATATTCTATTACCACTTAGTTTTATTCTGCTTTGGGTTATGATTTTGCACATGAGTTGTTTTTATTGGGAACTTTTGTCTTGGGAATAGCTTTAGAATCTTGTAGCAGCTTACTTCAATCCAAAAAGAAATTCACTCTATTATGTGAATGTTCTTCTCTTATGAAAAAAAAAGAAAATAAGAGGGAAAGGTGATGAAAAGAAAGAAAGTAAGTGAGCTAAACATTTTGACTTGATTCCTATTTCCCACCTTGGACTACTATCCATTGTTTACCCCTTGTGATCATTGTGACTTGTGTGCATGTCATATATTTCATTGCAGAACACCATAGGTTCAACTCTTACTAAATTTACCTACCCCTACCTAATCCCCATTACAACCATTATAAAGACCTCTTGACATGGTTGTTGACTCTCCATAAGTGGTAGGAGTAGGATTTAAGAGCAAGCATATAGGAGGAACCTGTACAGCTACATGACCCCATTTGTGTCCAAGAACCTAAGAAGCGCATTCTTGAATTACAGGGATCTCGACATTGGTGTCATGACACCCGGTAAAAACATTCTGAAGAAGGTAGCATTTATGGGTACAAGTACTTCAATGGCAACTTTGATGATTGGTGAAAGTGAAGGCTAGCTGTTGATCCGGAGAATTTCTTCGGGAATGAGAGCATCCCTACTCTTTCAAGTAAGGCATAGGAGATGAGATGATTTTCTTGGTGTATTATTATTATTATTATTATTCATTAAGTAGGATACGTTATCATTTTGTAATAAATATATTTTCTGAAAACCAATTAATCCAAAATATACTTTTGCTATCATTTATGTTCTTTATCCTTTCAATTTTTCTCTTCTTTTCGTTCTTTTAATTAATACCCCCTGCTTCCAACACGTGTTTCTCAATTTCGGCCGTGTTATCAACACGGGATGGTGTTCCTGGCCGTGTTACTCTCTGTGGTCATGCTCCCTAAAATCTACTTCTTCTTTGATGTCCAACACGGCCGTGTTTGTCACCGTGTTGGTAACACGGCCCATGTTTTGTGACCGTGTTGAGAACACGGCCAGTGTTGAGATCAACACGGCCATGTTCAGCTTCCTCATGCTCGTACTTAGCTCGTTTGGCTGACTTTGGCGTCCAATTATGCTCCAATTCTTTCCTTTTCATCCTTTGACCTCTTTTGGACCTAATGCACACAACCATATGTATAAGGTGAGTGTTGAGACCAATTCACATCCAAATGTCCATAAAATCAATCTTAAAAACCCCATTTAGATGTGTGTATTTTACGCACATCAAATAACCCCACACTTAGCTCATTGCTTGTCCTCAAGCAATCAAAAGTAAAATAAGGAAAATAAACCACTAAGGAACAATACTTAAACTGACAAACAAGCTAGAGAGTTCCTGCACATATCCTTAACAAGCACAAGTCAAACAAAAAGAAACGAAGCAATCAATTCAAGTATCACAACCAAGATGCCAATAATTCACAAAATACTGTCTCAAGGAAATTATTCAGAACCATCTCCTCACCAGATTCACTCTAAATCACTCAAAGTGTTTAAAGGGTAGTGTTTAATCGCTCAATGCATCAACTACTGCCTTACTTACTATATGCTTGCTCTTAAATCCTACTCCTACCACTTATGGAGAGTCAACAACCATGTCAAGAGGTCTTTATAATGGTTGTAATGGGGATTAGGTAGGGGTAGGTAAATTTGGTAAGAGTTGAACCTATGGTGTTCTGCAATGAAATATATGACATGCACACAAGTCACAATGATCACAAGGGGTAAACAATGGATAGTAGTCCAAGGTGGGAAATAGGAATCAAGTCAAAATGTTTAGCTCACTTACTTTTTTTCTTTTCATCACCTTTCCCTCTTATTCTTTTTTTTTTCTTTTTTCTTTTCATAAGAGAAGAACATTCACATAATAGAGTGAATTTCTTTTTGGATTGAAGTAAGCTGCTACAAGATTCTAAAGCTATTCCCAAGACAAAAGTTCCCAATAAAAACAACTCATGTGCAAAATCATAACCCAAAGCAGAATAAAACTAAGTGGTAATAGAATATGATAAAAGAAATGGTGAAAGAAAGGGTTATCTACAGAATCAATAAACGAATGAAGGCTATTTGGCTAGAATGAAAAACCTAAGTGCCTCTATCATACCAAAGTGTTAAACTCTCCTTGTGGCCCTCATAAGCATTACCGAGCAAGTTCTAAAAGTAAAAACAGTAATTGGCACTCTCAACAAGAAATAAATAAAAGCATATAACGTGTATGCTTACAATTTAGACTCAATTTCTCATAAGTGTGCTTTTTGAGTAGGTTCCAAATAAAAATCATCAAAACAGAATTAAATAGACCAAAGCAACTTAGTGCAAAACTCAAACTAATTATCTTACATTCTTCCGCAAGACTCAACACTATCGGTTTTACCCGATCACATGGACATAAACAGGATTTCAAAAGCAAGTCAACAGTAAGAGCATCGAAACAAAGTGAAAAATTTTCAAAATTTTACAAAAAAAATTGCACAAAGAATAAACAAATAACTGAGATGGAATAAATGAAATGCGATATATACACTAGAAAAGGATCTAAATTTCATATACAAAATAATAGAACATGAATGTAAGTATATATTGATATCACCACCCCACACTTGAAGGATACAACGTCCTCGGTGTACAAAATATATGAAATGAAAAGGAAAAAGAAACTATCATACGATTATGGCTCCGGGAGTGAAAAGAGGTGCATCGGCCAGATATATCAGTATTTGGTGATGCATGGTGGAGGAGTGGTTGCTCTCCGAGGATCGAAAGTAGTGTCACATGCGGTGGTGGATCAACAGGCGAGCGTCAATAGGAGGCTCGTCAGTCACTGTGTTGAAGGGTGCTCGGTTGGAGAGGGAGGGCCGGTTGGATCATCCGCTAGAGGGATGTCAAAATGGCTCGCTCGGAACCCGGCTCGTAGACGGTGCAAAGTCTGTAGCAAAAATATCATCGAACATGTCATTGGCCATAGAGGCCTCTAACCTACCTCCCTGCTTTCAATCAGGGCTTGAAGCATAGCCCTCGCCTCTCAAACCGAGCCATCATCCGGCTCACGAAACTCGACTGTGTTGTAAAAGGTCCTGTTGAAAAGCCTCTTGTCGAATGAAATCTGCTACGCTCCTCCTGCCAACCTCTGCACTCTGGCTGCGAGCTCTAAACTCAATTAGGGAGACTCCTAAAACAGTCAAGAAGACCCGGAAGGAGGCTGAAGTAGGCAGTGCGGAGGAAGACTCGGGATATCGGGAAGAAAGTGGGACATCCTGTGTACCATGGGCTCGTGGGGCGGTCGCTCCTCTCCGAGTCGCCAAGAGAGCATTCCTCGGTCTATACTCGGTCCTAGCGGACCGCATGAGTCACCATCCCCATACTAACCATCCGGGGAAGTCCCAACGTCTCCATCACCCCCGGCTCTCTCAAATGTGGTATCGCTTCCTCCAAAACTCCTAAGCTCCTAGCCGGTCGAGTAATGTAAGTCCCAAAACGGAAAAATACCTTCTTTGAGTTATTCTGAAGGCAACGTCGGCCAATAAGTACCCCATGTCGGTGGTCTTTAGTGCATCTTGTAAAGTATAAACAGTCAGGCCGGGTAACTACACCACCACTATCTCCCTGCCGTTGATGGTCCTAGCCGAATGCATGCAAGTCTGCATGATCCCTCGGGCAAGTTAGGCGCCTTGGGTGACTGTAACCCTCAGTGTCATCGGAAATCTCGGCCCACATCTGCGGATATGACACGCGGTGTGTATACGACTATAAACCTCTCCGGTGCATCCTCCTCAATCCACAAGCCTAAGTGTACCCCAAACTGCTGTACACTCATCATGAAAGTCTGCCTTGCTAGTCCGAATCGATCGCATCCGGTTGTTGGAAGTCCCATGGCGGTTTTGTAGAAAGAAAGTGTTGGCAAACTCCACAGTCAACTCCCTATATGTTGGTTCAACAATGTCAAAGAAATGTTGAAATGCGGGTGTCTCGAGATATCGGTGATTGCAAGTCCGACGGTCTCCGATCTTGGCCGATCTATCTCGCCCCTTTCCCAAATCTTTATGCCTCATCGATTGATATCTACCGCTCAAAGGTGGGCTGCCCTTGGAAAAGTAGGAATCGATGGCTGCGGTGGTCTAATTTGGCCTGAACTAGTCGGTGCGGTAGCGACAATCGAGAGGAAGAGGAACCATCGGTCCGCCTCCTCTTGTAAACTCATGATCCTCGTCTGGTGGACATAGTACCGAAAGGAAACTTTTAGTACTAAGGATCAACAAAATTCAGCGTATAACGACATAAAATGGATAAACCAAATGATTTAACTCGATAAAATTAAACTGCTCAATGTCCTGTAAAGAAAATTTAATCCACAACACTGCCAACCGACGCTAACCAATTAAATTTGCAATTCATCCATATGAAGTTTACTTCGCTATAATCCATCACAAGGCAAACCAACATGCTAATGTAAAACAGACACAAACGAGTTGACTATCTATGGCGAGCCTATTGTTTAGCGGCCGAACAATAATAATAAAGAGAAAAATAAGAAATTAATCACAACCATAAATAATGGTAGAAAAGAAAAACGGAAAATATGAGCAAGTTAAGTATATAAACTATATTAAAGAAAATAAAAGAAAATTAAGCACAAACATGAATGTAAATGCATACACCAAATAATAAAATAAGGAAATAAAAAAAAAATAAAAAAATAAAAATTGAAACACAAAATTCCAACACAAAGAAAATATAAATTCGAACTAATATCAAAATAAAATAATGAAAAATGAAGTTGGAGGGTACTTACTTGACAAATGCAATATCCAAAGCCTTCGAAATGAGAAATAAAATGTGAGAGAGTAAGAGATGGGGGAGAGCAAAATTTTTTTGAATGAAGTGGTATATATAGGCAAGTGTGTGGAACACGCCCGTGTTCGAAAACATGGGCCGTGTTCATGAACACGGTATGGATATCGGGCCGTGTTAAGCGAATAAAAACGTGTTGACTTACCACTTCTCAGAACACGCCCATGTTACGGACACGGTCTTTGACACGGGAACGTGTTGTGGACACGGCAGGGCATAAATGCCCGTGTTAGCTTCTGTGAACGTGTTCAGCTTAGTTTGATTTTCTTCAATCAGAACACGGGCCGTGTTAATGAACACGGTCTTGAACACGCCCGTGTTGATCTCCAGATAATGCAAAAGTTGCGATTCTCAGCACTTTCTCACTCTTTCTCACCTGCAAAACCAATAAATCCTCAACTCATTCACTCAACATAAATAAAACTTAACAAAAACCAACTACAAAATCTAATCAGCTAAGTTCACAATGCAAGGGTAAAGTATTCAAATTGAAAAATAGAATTTGGGGTGCCTCCCAAAAGCGCTTCTTTTTTATGTGATGAGTCTTCTTAGCTGGACTCATGGTGAAAAGCAAACGGTGGGGATTGGCGACCATCCATCCTTCTTCCAAGCAAATGGCTTCAAATATCCGCTTAGAGGGATAATCGTCAACTTCCTCTTCCCGACAGTCAAGCAAGCTGCCAGTATGATGGGCAAAACTCGCTCCTCATATATTTGCACATAGTCATGATGCTCTAGGGGCTCTTCCAATTTGAAAGCTAGAGTTTCAACAATTGGAAGGATCGACGGTTGGGCAATCTCTTCAGGAGTGTCGATGGTTTTCTTCAGTCCTTGGCTTAGTTCACTTGCTAGGAGAAACTCGAGCTCCTCCAAGACTTCTTTATTGGACAACTTGTGCTCATCTTCCATCATCGAAGGGACTTGTGGAAAATCTACCAACATTTCCTCTAACTGCAACTCAGCATCATCAATTGTACATTCCTGTTGATAGTCTTTCAGAGGGATCATGTTTGCCTCTTCCTTTTCTGGTTCTATCTCCATGTTCAAAGAGTCGTCCTGCACATAAGCATCATCGTCAAACATAATAGATAAACCAGAAAAATTCTCACCTGAACGCAAAGTGATGGCGCTCAAATGTTCCTCGGATTCAGCAGCGTTTGATGGAGTTCTCAATTGCTCTTCCGCTAGTAACTTGAAGATTAAGCCTACTTGATGCTCTATGTTGTTAATCAAGGCTTGTTGATCTTCAAGTATCCTCTTTGTTTGTTGGAATCTTTCCTCAAGACTTGTTATGAACCTCATCATCAGCTCCTCTGACACTAACTCTTCATCTTGAGTTGAAGGTGTAACATTAAATTTCTTGATGTAGTTCTTTGAGATTCTGGTGGTTCTGGGCCATCTAAGCTCCATCCATAGGGTGAATGAGTACTCCACTCTTGATTATAGGTGCTTCCATACGAGTCACTTGGCCAATTGCCCGTATAATTCACCTGTTCACAGTTATAAGAATAAGGAGTAAAATCACTGCACAATGGACAATCATTACTCAAATGTAAACCACAACAAAATTCATAAAAAACTTGAGATGAAAGGATAGGAGTGGAGAGTTGATCGGTAGCCCTGCAAAACGATTCCACTCGAGCTTCTAAAGATGTACGGGTATCTCAATTTTTAGCACTCTCTTGGTTCCTAATCCCATTTTCCAATGCGTCACACAAAGAGTTTGAGTTTAGCATTGAACCTCCTTATCATTCACTATCTGAATCATAAACTTAAACTAAATAAATATGTACAAATAAAATAAAATAAATAAACAAAAAAAAAGGCTAAATTAACAAATAGCAAATTTCACTCTAGTTTTCATATAATTCCCTGGCAACGGCGCCAAAAACTTGATGGGAGCTAATCGTGTTAGCTACAATCTAAGGCAGTGTACCTATCAATGCAGTCTAGCACTAATGGCGAGTATCAAGGTCGTATTCCTCGGGAAAGCGAAAGCCCAGAGTTACTCCTTTGTTCTTTGTTATATTAACCTAAAATGGATGATGAATAAATTCTAAACTAACTATTAACTACAAGCTAAGTTCTAAGGGAGATGCAGGAGTAATTGATAAGTGAAATAATCAAGACAAGAAGACAAACCCAAAGGGAATCTAAACTAGTTGGCAATCAAACAAAAGATAAAGGATCGGTGAGTCTAATTATGCTACCCGTGGGCCGAATTCTTAGCGAATTCGGTTTCTCTCTTGAGATAACCGAATTCCTAAACCTAATAACCTAAAGTTGGAATCTCTTCCTAACGATTGATTCTTAAATTAGCGTTAAGCTTTAATCCGCCTCTATTAAGCTTTGTTAATTCTTAATCCGGCTAGTTAATTATCCTTATCTCTAAGCGATTATTAACTAGTTCTTGCTATTCAAAATTCCAATTGCCAAACGGATTTCTCAATCTCATAAAACAATCTAAACATCACAATTCACAACGTCTCATGAATAATGTATAATCTTATTAATACTGAAAACAAGAAGAATACAAAACCAACTCGAACAATCCAACAATATAATATCAAGCCAACATAGTAAAGAAATCCCAATGGATTAAATCAATCTAGCTAATCATGTTCATTCTCAAAATATACAAGAATTCAATTACAACAATAAGCAAAGGTAGAGAAAACCCGATTACACCCTTGGATGAGAGTAAACAGCCCCAAATCCTTTTTCTCCAATTGAATCGATTCTTGTTCCTCTTGCTCGATTTGAAAATCAATCAACGAACCTTGCCCAATCTTCGATCCTTCAAGGGAATCTGATTGAAACCTTGATCCAAGTCTCCTTTTCCCTTGGTTTCATCTCAGAAAACCCTTAGGGAGAGAAAAATTAGGGTTTTGGGACGTTCTAACCCTAGCCTCCTCTTTTTCTCTTCTTTTCGTTCTTTTAATTAATACCCCCTGTCGCCTCCAACACGGCCGTGTTCCTGGCCGTGTTATCAACACGGGATGGTGTTCCTGGCCGTGTTACTCTCTGTGGTCGTGCTCCCTAAAATCTACTTCTTCTTTGATGTCCAACACGGTCGTGTTTGTCACCGTATTGGTAACACGGCCTATGTTTTGTGACCGTGTTGAGAACACGGCCAGTGTTGAGATCAACACTGCCATGTTCAGCTTCCTCATGCTCGTACTTAGCTCGTTTCGGCAGCTTTGACGTCCAATTATGCTCCAATTCTTTCCTTTTTCATCCTTTGACCTCTTTTGGACCTAATGCACACAAGCATATGTATAAGGTGAGTGTTGAGACCAATTCACATTCAAATGTCCATAAAATCAATCTTAAAAATCCCATTTAGATGTGTGTATTTTACGCACATCAGTTCTCGATTAGGTTGAAAAGCCTTGCAGTACCGTAGTCATTAAAGACACTTGGATGCGCTCCCGAAACCACCGCTCACAAGGACCTTAACTAGGACTTGAGGACATTGATCTCATTCTTAAGGCTTATGAACTCCATTTGAATCTCAAAATCCATCAGTATCTTATTCATATCAAGAAGAGAAATGGTTGTAAGTAAAAGGTTAAGTGCGTGTATGTCATGAATGCACATGCAATGTCCACTAAAAGAGAAGAGGTTAAGAACCTTAAAGTTTATTCACAGCCCAATCACGATCAAGTATATGTGCATAGCTAGATGTAACCACATAGAACATCAATATACACCTCGCATTCACAATCTCCCTTCCAAAGTCGAGTAGTGTCGAAGTCTTATTTCCTAGGTATTTTGGTTTAGATGGCCATCAACAGGGGGTGCGAAGCTCGATTCTTTCTAGTGTTTGAAACTTTAGGCTTAGGCTAACCCATAATTGGGAATTCTCCACTAGATGTTTGCAAGTCTCAAGTTCTAAGGGAGATTGAGTTTTCATTCGTTATCCCTTGATTTGCATTTCTCGAACATTCATATCAAGGAGGAATTTGTAATTATGAATGGTCTAGATCTAAGTTTCAAGCACTAAAAGTGGAATAAAGTCATGAATCATACTCATTATTTGTCATAACACATTCATGCTACTCTTTCACCATTTATGTACGTATTGCACCTTTTTGCCAATCCTGATGAGTGTTGGTCTTTTGAGTATTGCTAAGTGCGTTAAGAAAATAATGAGAAAGATTCGCAAGGTTATTCCAGGCAAACATATATTCACATGTTATCTGGAGACCTAGGAGAGGGATCTATGTTATTACATGAGCTTTGGCTGGGATACACAAGCTTAGTTTTCTTGGGAAGGAGAACTCTTTATATATTAGAGGAGGCCTATCACTTTTATATAGCTAGATGGGAGTGTCGTCACTGCATGACACAATAAGCCTTTTGGCCCCTAATACGTGTGCAAGGGTGGTGATCATCACTAATAGGTGTCGTCTCCTATTCAAATGGAATTAGGATATCCTACATATTAGTGCTACCAGGTAAAGATAGGGCCATCTTAACCCTATTACAAGTGATGCAAAGCTAGATTAATAAAATTAGGAAAATGAAAAGCCTCAGAATGAATCGGAATCAACTTCTCATTATTTCCCCAATTGAGTCGCCACTATGAGCGTGACTTTTTTCATGGGCCTACTCAAGAGCAGTAGCGACTATGTCACTACGTCAAAGGTTGTCTCGTCCATACTAGGCTCGATTTAAAGGTGAGCCGTCTAGGAAGAGGTCTCAAGGGATCACAATAACCGCGATGATCGCAAATTATTAGAGAAGACTGGAGGCACCACCAGGGTAAAATAACTAGGACAAACAGAGAGGGGCGAAGGATGGCGACTAGGATTCCTTGCGGAGAGCCTAACCTTCCCCCTCCCCGAATCAGAGATCTAGGTTTGGAAACTTAGGTATGTGTTTGGAAGGGATTAGGCACCACAACACTCCTAGAGACACAGTCCGGCCTCCACTAGACTCTGAATCTTTTGGTTTCCCTAATCGTATTAACCTAGCTTGGTTACTAACTCTTTTATTATCTCAATTAATCATGCATAAGTGAGGTAAAGAAATTACTAATCGAGCATACATTTACCTATATGGAAGGCACATTGGTGCCCCTAAGCCTAAGAGAGGGACGTTGGTATCTTAGATTTTATTTGACATGCCAAGATGAAAAAATAGAATCGATTTTATTAAGCATGTGGCTATCGGGTTCATTTTATCATTTAATTGATTAGGTGAATAAAACATGAAGGCGAGGGAACTCACATTGGTGAGTTGATTCATTTTAGTTTAGCATGTGAGGTGATCAATCAACCTAAAGCCAATTTGCCTTTAGCATGTGAGAGGAAATCTAAATATACCAAAGCAACAAGTAAATATAAAGAATGGGAAGGAAGGAATTAATGGGGTACAAATGGATAAGTAATTATAAAAGAGGAATAGCTAGCGTCCTAAATGAAATTAAACCAACCAACAATGACACTAAAGCAATTCAAAATATCCAACCAAAATTAAATCCATCCTCAATAAAGGAGTTATGCCCATTTGGGCTAACCAAACCTGTGCCTATAGAATAAAAAAGTTAGTCTAATACTCATGGGATAATTTAAAAAATAACAATGAGATAATTAATCACGTTTAACAAAGAGGCAATCAATCAAATACAATTAATCATATTAAATCTAACCTAAGGAAAATAAATGAAAAGCAAAGCATCTAATTAGGGATACGCATACTATTAAATCTATTGTTAACACATTTGCAAAATATATTTGAATCCTAAAAGGCATTAAATCTCACATTTTATCCTCTTAAAAGAGGGTTAACAACTTTAAGCATATGACATAATATCATAATAACATAGAAAATTGTTAAGCCCATTTTATCTAAATCACTTACTAATCGTGTCTACACATATCTTATTATTAAAGTATATATATTAAGCTTATGAACTAGCCCAAATATATCAAATAATGTTAAACCAACAATTAAATCTATCAAATAGAAAATTAACATGTTCATCCAATAATTTTTATAATATATGAAGACTTATAAAATCAAAAATCAATAATAAATAAGACAAAAGTAAAATAATCAAGCTTATGTGAGCTTACCCCACGTAGGGTAAGCCTTGGCCAACATGCACTAAGCGAAAGCCCATGTGGACAAAGCCTTACCCCGCTTGGGGTAAGCTCCCCAAAGCTTAGAGCTTATGATTTCTGGGGCTTGTTTCATAAAACACTATTTTCAGATTTAATGCAGACGTAAAATATGATGAAACACAACCAAATATGTACTTAAGATAGGTTTAATTCAGAGTTTTGGCTCTCGGGGTGATACCTTTTGAATAATAAGGTAAAAGTGATGGTTTTAAGAGAGAAAGGTTTTGTAAGCTCCTTGACACTAAGATAACCTCAAACGGCTTCTGGAATAAACAAAGTAACCTTGTAAATAATAAAACTGTGAAAAGTAAAGGGTTGGGTTTGTTTTAGTATTGAGTGAAGGAAAAGATAAAAAGGGTTAAATATGGGTATTTAGGCTAAAAAAAAAGCGGATGATTTGAAAGTTGCTGGAAAACTTGAAAGAGAGATTTACAATGGAGTTTTTGGCTTTTAAATGAGAAAGTGGATGGTTAAAGGTTATGAGTATGTTGATATGTAAGAAAGACGAAGAAGAAGACCTTAAAGGCTTTGGAAGAAGGAAAACAAATCCTCCCTTTTTCTTTTTGGTCAGAGAGTGTATACCTAAATTTATGGCTAGGGCTTTCTGGGTAAGAAAAGGATAATTTTATATGCATATTTTTAGGGTTTTGGATAGTTGATTTGTTGTGTTTTAATTTGCTTGAGTAATGTAAGGAAAGGGATTGATTTTTGGTATTTTTGGGAGGGGTCTGGTTTGAAACACGCATCCCTGGGAGGGAACATACCTCTTAGGTATGAATCACCATGTAGATTGCAGTCTAGGCCTTTAGTCCATATGGGCTAAGCAAAAGCCCACATGGGCTTAGCCTAGCCCAAGTGATGTAAGATGGCTTTTCGAAAGACTTTATGGGTTTTAAGGTCTTGGTTAGGGTTTTCGTGACTATAGGGTTATGTTTCCAGGTTAAAAAGTTTTCTGGTTTCCTTTTTAGGTTTCCTCAGTTCATTTCAGAGCTTTCAGGCATCCATTGGTGTCTTTCAAAGCCTTTTCCTCACTATCTTAAAGCTCATTCCATCGAACTTATCCTAGTCTCTTCATCAGCCTTATGTAACGGATGAGCAAAAGTTAAGTAATAACAATGATATTATGATGGATTTTCAATATGATGGGTTAAATGATTAGAATAACATGCTAAATTCATGATCTTATTTGGTATTTATCAATTTCTTAAGATTGCACGCTCAAATTTAGATTCTGCCATGAAATTTTTTTTATCTTTTATTAGTTCATTCTTTTGTATGTTTGTACCATTTGTATGTGATTTGGTCTAGTTTGATTCATTTCTACATCCATTATCTTCTATTTTTCGAGTTTTAATCATTCTTTTATCTCTTGTGAATATTAAATTGGCTTTGGCGCGAGAGGATTGAGGAAGATTTACAAAATAGAGCAAAAGCAAGCCCTAGAGCCGATCGGCTCTGCTTTGCGCTGATTGACTCTGTGACCTCAACCGATCGGCTTTGCACCACTTTTGCCTTATCTTTTGGATTTTATTGGTATTTTGTGTACTCTAACTTAGTTTATGCATCTTTCCTTTGATTTTTAGTTGTAGGAAGGTTGTAATAGTTAGATTTAATTTTCTAAACTTTATTTTTGTTCTATGTTTGATTGATGCCAAATATTTGCTATGTGATTGTCTAATTAAAATTGGACATATAGACTTTAGGTTAAAATTAGACCTTAACATGAAAAAGTAGTCCATTAGGTTAAAGGATGGTAAAATGGGCTTAAATTAAAATCCATATAGACTTATTAGGTTTTGTAATTTTTTAATTAAATTAATTGGTCCATACTAGATTAAGAATCATCCAATTGGACCTCAGCATAAAAGATAGTCCATTGAGGCTTAAATGCATAATCTGTAATTCGGCTACACTAAGTGGGCCTTGTACATAATTAAATAGTTAAGTAGGCTAAGCAAACCAAACATGAGTTGGGCTTAATAAAATGGGCTAGACTTAAGAAGACCTCACAAGCTGTAATGGATGGTTGTAAGAAATACAACTGTCGCATTCATAGGAAATAACCCATTAAATAATAAGATTAAAGAATAAGATACACAAATATGGATGTTGGCTTCTGGATCCATCTTTAGATGTGGCGAAACTTCCTTATGGAATCTAGTATTCCACTCAATTAGTAAAAATGCTCCGGAGAATTACCCCAGTGGCGACTTTCATCTCTATTCTAGTCTTTGTGATTAGCTAGCGTTTTCCTATTAGGTTGAAAAGTCTCGCAATACCATAGTCGCTAGAAACACTAAGGTGCGTCCCTGAAACTGCCGCCCACAAGCAGCATACTCCCTTGGTAAGCCTTTTCCAACTTTTGATTGTTTTGCGTGTTATGACTACTTTACCTCATTGAGATCCTTGGTAGGAATTGAGAATTTTTTATTTTACTTCCGCTGCACCTTTCCTTATGTTTTAATATCAATTCCCAACAAGTACTAATGGGTCGAGCCCCTATCATTAAACCAAGCTTTATAGCTGAAACCTACACTCAAATGGTTATCACATGAGAAACAATAAGAATAGTGCAAAAGGAATTATGGTAGAGGAGAAAGACATACATGGATGGCGTGCTAGAATCTATAGAGCCTCTTGCTCCCTTAAACTGTGATATCCAGCTGTTAGTATAAATAAGCCAAGGCAGTAGCCCTCCAGTTGAAGGAAGAGACTTGGTCCAAGTCTATCAGGGAGCTAGATGATGAAGGTTCAATGAGTTCCCCGAATCGCAAAATAGGGTGGTCCCGAACAAATAAACTAAACCTCCCTAGCACAATAGGGAGTAAATCCCCTGGAGTGAAGAGGAATGCTCTGATAAGCAAATAGTGGGTGTTCTTGCATGTAAGCGAGAACCCCAAGTGATCGATGATGTACTAGTCCCAAGCCTCAAAACTTTGATCGTGAATAGCATCATCAAAGGGTACAGGGGGTACCCGAAAAGTCGATGCTGCTGATGCTAGCAAAAAAAGGGGGGATAGAATTAGTCCCCCGCTAGAGTGTGGAAAGTGTGGGCGGTATTCATCCACCTCTCAATAACTTCATAGATGAAGGTATGATCAGTCCTCCCAAAAGCCGAGGGGAGTGTAGCAACAAACTGGCGAAACCCGGTGTCTCCAATCCGAGCCTAAACAGAGCTCAAAAGCTCATCGAACCACTCGCGAGCTCCGTAAAAGCTATCAGCAAACTGGATTAAGGCCATATCAGTATGAAAAGACACAAAATAATAGATTGGATACATTTTACACATAACAAAGTTGAAAATCAGGTATGAAAGTTAATTTTTTTGATTTTTGGACCAAATCAGTGTGCATAGTGCTGGTCTGGCCTGTACAAAATCGATTGGAACTATGCACATAATTGATTGACACTACAAATAGTCGATCGATTGTTCATTCTAGGGCAGTCGATTTCACTCTAATTTCGTACAATTATTTTATGCATCTTTTAGTGTATAAGTGATAAATAAAAAATAATAACAAGAGGCCGAAAACCCTCGATGTGTGCTTAATTTGGCCCAACGAGAAATTTCTTCTCCTTTAACCAAACCTAGGTCGTTCTAGGGAGAAATCAGCGGTGAGAACTCCCAGTTCGGGGCAAATGGGGTGTGGCCAGATGGTCTAGAGGAAGAACTCGACATTTTGAGAAAAGTTTGAGCATATTTGGTCAAGGAATGAGAGAGAAATCAAAGAAATAAAGTAGATAAAAGTAAAAAAAAATGTTAGAATGAGAAAAGAAAGGAGAAAAGAAGAAGATATATGTCCTAAAAATGGCAAATTACCATTTTGGTCCCTGATTGTCAAATTACGTTTTGGCCTTTGGCCGTTAAAATTACTAGTTTATTGCTCAAAAGTTGGAAATTTACTAAATCGCAACCAAAGTGGGAATTGTAGCTCTTTACTTCCCGAAGTGGAAGACACTAAGAAAACTCCAAATAATTAGAGATGAAAGTGCCCATCACCTAGAAATTCGAAGAAATGGGCAAAGTCCCTAAATTAAAGCCAGATAGAAAATATGCACCAGATCAGTTTTAGAAGAAAAGGACCACAAAATCAGAGGGAGGTCTTTGTATTTATCTTGAGGGAAGGTCTTCAAAATGTGACAAGCATACTCTCTAATTAAAGTAGATATAAAATCTGCACTAGAAATTTGGAGGGATTCTTCACACACAGTTTACTTGGAAGGAGGTCTTCATGATATTACGAGCCTACAAAGCGAAGCTTCTACAACCCTTATATCCTTTTTTCATATCCTTGATGTTTATGATTTGTTTCAGTTTATTTAACCATGAAAATGTTTATAAATCTTGACAAAGAAGGGACAAACTATAAGCACCCATTTTTCAAATCTAACTATTGAGAGAATAATGAAAAATCTAATGATGAAAGTTGTTCCTCCCTAGTCTCATAGAGTTGAGAAGAGCTAAGATCCCGATTAGAGTTACAAGTAATTTAGACAAAATATTGTCTATTGGAATTAAATTGGACTAAATTGACTAGAATAGTCAGTTTTAAGGTCAAAATTAGTCAAATTGCCAAGTATAAGGACTACATTGTAAGATTTTAGACATTTGCCAACCAAGAGCCAATTGACTCTTCATACAGTTGATTGGCTCTCGATAGAGCTAGTCATTTTTCAGTGTTTTCTAGTTTTAAACGTTAATCATTTTTAAAATTAACTTTCTAGAAGGAAGAACTCTTGATGTGAATGCTATCCAGTAAACGATGATTCTTTAACTTCAAATAACCTCTCTCAAAGCTTTTCAAAAGGCTAGTGCATAATGGCCTACTCCAACCCACTTCTCTCAAAAACCTACCAAACCTTATGCACCCAAACATAAGGTAAACACCTACTGCAAGTTCAACCAGGCACCTGCACACCACATCGACAATTGCTTTCGCTTTAAACACAAAATCCAAGACCTAATCGATGCTAAAAAACTAACCAAATAAAATTAGATTTGGCCCTCAAAGGGTGGATCTTGATGAGAAATTCAAATTAAAATTCTTTTAAAATGAAAGGTGTGTAAAACTTGGAAAATACTATTTAAAGATCTTGATGTTTGTATAGGAGTAGGGTTTATTAAGGTTTTTGCTATTTTGCACAAGAATGGGTATAGATAGAAAGTGGGGCTAGGATTTTTTTATGTATATGGGTATGGAGATTAGAAAGTGTGTGAACGTTGAAAAGGAAGATGTGTTTTAGGGTTAGAGATCGGAGGGCCAGGATGGCGCCACATCATTTGATAAATTTTGTCTTAAAATGACATGATATAAAGCTGAAAAGGCCCTACCATGGCTTGAACACGCACTAGCTTAGCCTGAGCTCGCACTAGCTTAGCCTGACTGCGTGCTAGCTTAGCCTAAGCTCGTGCTAGCTTAGCATGACAGCTTTACTAAAGTGTGGTTTTTTAGGTTCCAGCGCTTTAAGTCGATCCTCAAGGCTGCTTCCATAGGTTTAATAAATGTTATTCATTCAAAAGCATTCCACCAACTAAAACGTCTCATCATTGGGCTTATAAAAATTTTGATTTGAAAAAATTTGGTGCTAATAGTTTGGCCTCTACTTTGGAGGAATTTTCAAAAAAAAAAATATTTTTGCAGAAGAATACATTTTGAAAATTAGTTCCAATAAAGCATAAAGAAGCTTAGGGTTCAGGTCTCGTACCTTGACTATGTATGACACGTTGGTGCGATACCATCATTTCAAGGTGCGTTAGTATGATACCGTCATCTTCTTGGGTCACGTTAGTGTGAAACTATTGTCTCCTTGAGTTGCATCAGTGCGATACTGACATCTTCTTGAGGGTGTGTCTGTGTGATACCAGCATCTTCTTGAGGGTGCATCGGTGCGGCATCAGCTTCTTCTTGAGTTGTAGTGATGCGATACCATCATCTTCTTGAGGGTGTGTTAGTGCGATACCGTCGTCTTCTTGAGGGTGCATTTGTGCGATAACGCATCTTCTTAAGGGTGCGTCGGTGCGATATTGACATCTTCTTGAGGGTGCGTCGGTGCGATACCGGCATCTTCTTGAGTCTGCAACGGTGCGATATCATCGTCTTCATGAGGGTGCATCGGTGCGATACCGGCGTCTTCTTGAGGGTGCATCAATGCGATACCGGCGTCTTCTTGAGGGTGCGTTGATGCGATATCATCATCTTCTTATAGGTGTGTCGGTGCAATAATGTCATCTTCTTGAATGTGGTTATTGATGTTTTAGAGGCGCATGAGCCGTGGTCGAGCTGTGTGTTATACCTGAAAAAGGCAATAATGCCTCAAAGGGGGACTCCTTGGGCTTGAGGTTAGCATTCCATATTGAATGGAGATAAGAGAATTATACTTGGATTGCTTGGTTAGGTGGTATCCTGATCTGCATAGGTTGAAGCTTGTGTTCAAGCCGTGGGGAGTGTTATGCATTCAAGCTCTTGGATATTTTTAGCATCCTCTGTTGACAAGTTTATTCATGTAGGCATGAGTCTATTCTAATTTATGCATGATATGCTTGCATTGGGTTAGATAGGAGCATGTTGTCTTGTAGAGGCTGCAAGAATTTCTAAGAATGAGCATGATCTGGTTCTCTTGAGTGCTTGATGTAAACTTAACCTTCTACAGTCTCTTCTTGTTGCAGCTTCCAAAAACTTTGGTAAGATTTTCACTACTTCTAGTGGTACGGACACCAATACTTTGGCAGTAAGCCTTATGACTTTGTTGATGTATGTCTGATGGGATGTAGTCATATCTTGCTTCTTGCTTGCCTACTCAGCTTTCGGTTTGAGGAGTTCAAGGACTGTGCTATCCCTTCGCAGGTATTTGTGTCTTTCGAGCATGGGAATGAGATGGGGTAGATACCTTCAACGGGAACTTGCCTGCAAGCCATACCATCGCTTTTTTCTTCTTTATTTTCTCTTTCTTTTTTATTTTTTATTTTTTCCTTTTTATTGCCCTAATTTTTGCCTATGCTGCCCTTTTTGGGTTTTTGATCCAGTGAGCCATTTCGCCTTGATTGTTGCCTAGGTCGCTCTTTTTTGGATTTTCGACCTAGTAGGTGTCAACACACATTTTCTAGATCCAGATATCGAGGGAATTATAGAAAACCTTATGACGAAGTTACTACCTTTCTTGAGTCTTAGAGATGGAGAACAAGCGAATTCAAGTAAGGGTTGAGAATAATTGGATTTAGAATTACTTTTCTAGAATAAATTTGGACCCAATTGAAGGGTGGAATGGTAGTTTTTACAAGTTCAAGGACTAAATTGGTAACTTTTTCTCCTTAGAGTCAATCAACTCTACATACAGCTGAATCGGCTTTACACAGAGCCGATTGGCTGAGCATAGAGCCGACCGACTTTATACCATGAGAATTGACTATTTTTCGAAAATTGACGCCATTTCACGTGTATTTCTGAACTAAAATGCCAAAATTGGTAAAAAAGAAGTTTCTAAAAGATATTTGTGATAATTATTAGGACTTTTAACTATAGTTAGTGATAATTATTTTGATTTTATTGGATATTAATCTAATAAGAGGAAAGATATTTGATTGATATTTTAATTGAAATAATTGCATAGTTGTCTGCTCCACTAGGGTTCCTAACCCTACTCCTATAGATAGAATAACATGGCTTAGGTCTAGGGTTGGCTACACTCATTAATTACTAGAGTGACACATATCAATTATTAGAATTTCAGTTAAAGGGGTCATTAAAGAACTAGAGAGATTTGGAAACTTGTTTTTGAATGACAGAAGATTTTTTAAATCCAAGTAGTATTGGATTCTCAACCAATATTCGACTCCACCATCTTATCATCTCTAGAGACTCGATGATTAGCATTCAACGGTGACAACCTACGAGTTCCCCAAATCCAACATCATCAACATCCCTATTTTTACAAACTGATTATGTTTTAGAAACAGGATTAAGATTCCTTCTCTTTAGTTATTTTGTATGCTCTATATGATTTACATGATAAGAATAGGATTTCTTATGAATTAACATGCTTATAAATTGTCCGGCATTGAATATGATAATATGAACATGTTGGAAATTGAATATGATAATAAGAACATGTAGGGCTTTGAATCTAATGATGTATTTATAATTAGATTTTGAACCTGATTAGTTAAAAGATTAGGGTTGCATAATTTGTCATTGAGCTAGACTAGGTGGGCCTTATACATAATCTCACTTTAAACATGGGCTGGGTTTAATAAAATGGGCTAAACTAAGGTGGATCTCACATTTTGTAGTGCTTAATGTGTATAAATATAATTATTGCATTTATAGGGAATAACTCATTAAACAATAAAATTAAAGACAAGGATATATAAATAAGGAAGTTGGCTTTCGGATCCATCTCTGGATTTGTGGCATAAGCTTCCTTTTAGAATCAAAAAATGTCACTTATTAGTAAAGTGTCTAGTGAATTACCTAGGTGGTGACTCCCATCTGTGCTAGTCTCTATGACTAGTTAGCATGTTCCCGATTAGGTTGAAAAGCCTTGTAGTGCCGCAGTCGCTAAAGACACTTGGGTACGCGCTTGAAACCATTGCCATTAGGATAAGAGAATCTAATTCCAGTGTATGTTTTTCCTTAATTTTATTATTTAATGAGTGATTCTTGCATCACTACACCATTATCACACATTGTGCACTTTGGTCCTTATAGCCCCGATGGCATCGGGTAGTGGTTCTTTGGTTCCACTCAAACCTTGAAATTACGACACTAGCCAACCATCACTCATAAGTAATGAGTGAAGTTCCTTTATTGCATGGACTCTTGAATGGGGAGATGCCAAGGAAGAACACTTTTTACTTGTGGGAGCCTTTTTACCCTTACCCAAGACTCAGCTCATTGTAACGACTATAGTAATCTTTCTTAGGAACCTTATTCCTTGCTATTTGAGATGTGTTTCCTTATAAGTACTGTAGCCTGCATATTGGAAAGCATTGGCCCAAGAACATGTGGAATCAAGCCCTATGCCCAAAATATGCAGGCTTTATGCTGAAAGAAATCGCGTTGATTGTTTTAAATCTATTTTGAGAGTTTATGGCTTGTGCATGGGGCCTACTATCCCTTATTGGTAGGAAGCCCAAGCCTAGAATCCTAGGGAAGAAAGACCCACTGATATGGAATCAGTCCAACAAGAGGTCCATCACACAGCTCAAGTGCAAGATAATGATGCTACGGTCCATGCCTTGCTAGTGCATGAAAATGCTAAGCAAAGATCAGAACATTTCATGGGATTCTCATCAAAACAAACCTTTATCACTTGCCTTTATTGGATGGTTGAATAAAAGCTTGAAAAGGGGAATATTTGCTGCTCATTATGTTCAGTTTTTGCTGTTCATAAAGGTGGACGTTTTTGGAGTTATTCTTTGTTTAATTTGCTATTGGAATTTCAGTTTTAAGTGTGTAATAAAACCTTTGTAATGATATGGAATCAGTCCAACAAGAGGTCCATCACACAGCTCAAGTGCAAGATAATGATGTTACGGTCCATGCCTTGCTAGTGCATGAAAATGCTAAGCAAAGATCAGAACATTTCATGGGATTCTCATCAAAATAAACCTTTATCACTTGCCTTAATTGGATGGTTGAATAAAAGCTTGAAAAGGGGAATATTTGCTGCTCATTATGTTCAGTTTTTACTGTTCATAAAGGTGGACGTTTTTGGAGTTATTTGTTTAATTTGCTATTGGAATTTCAGTTTTAAGTGTGTAATAAAACCTTTGTAATGATATGGAATCAGTCCAACAAGAGGTCCATCACACAGCTCAAGTGCAAGATAATGATGCTACGGTCCATGCCTTGCTAGTGCATGAAAATGCTAAGCAAAGATCAGAACATTTCATGGGATTCTCATCAAAATAAACCTTTATCATTTGCCTTAATTGGATGGTTGAATAAAAGCTTGAAAAGGGGAATATTTGCTGCTCATTATGTTCAGTTTTTGCTGTTCATAAAGGTGGATGTTTTTGGAGTTATTCTTTGTTTAATTTGCTGTTGGAATTTCAGTTTTAAGTGTGTAATAAAACCTTTGTAATGATATGGAATCAGTCCAACAAGGGGTCCATCACACAGTTCAAGTGCAAGATAATGATGCTACGGTCCATGCCTTGCTAGTGCATGAAAATGCTAAGCAAAGATCAGAACATTTCATGGGATTCTCATCAAAACAAACCTTTATCACTTGCCTTAATTGGATGGTTGAATAAAAGCTTGAAAAGGGGAATATTTGCTGCTCATTATGTTCAGTTTTTGCTGTTCATAAAGGTGGACATTTTTGGAGTTATTCTTTGTTTAATTTGCTGTTGGAATTTCAGTTTTAAGTGTGTAATAAAACCTTTGTAATCAACCTTTAATAGCTGTTATAAAGATTTTCTTTATTTAGCACTTTTATTTGCTGTTTAATTAGGGATGTTACAAGGGAATGTGAATCCTTGTAGGTAGTCGGGTTTTTAGGAGGAAGTTGAAGAGTTTATCTATGTCATGTAACTCTTCTAGTGGTTGAGTATAAATAGAACTCATGGCCAAGTGTTATAGGCATTGAGAGTTGAAAACAAATATGATTTCTTTGTGAAATTATTCTAAGTGTTTTACTTTATGTTTACACGCCCTTTTGCTCTTACTACTTAGTGTTTGAGAGTAGAAGTTTGAGATTGCTTTACTTAGTCTCTTGTTCTTTTATTTGTTCCCTACCATTCAAAGTACTCAAACTCATTCCAAAAACGATCCTATTCCTTTTCCACATCAATTGGTATCAGAGCTTAGGCTTTGGAAAGTGTGAGTTTCGTACAAAAAAAAATAGATTACGTTGCTGAAAACAGGTCTGAAGGTTTTGATTTGTATCTCCCTTGTTCCTGAAGATTTTTGAGTGTTTCTTGATTTTAAATTGTTTTTCTCTTTGAGAGTTTTGTGATTGTAAAGTTACAAAACTTTTGAAGTCCGTTTGATATTTTTCTTGGTTGATTAAAATTGCACGCTATTGTAATGGAAATAAATCAGTCTAATTCTAAATTGTTGGCTGCTATCATGAAGCAACTTCGTGAGTTACAAGGAGACTTGTGGAAACATGAAGCTAGGATGGATGCCTTTGCGAAACTATCCTTAAAGATGGGAGAACGTGTTGGAGACTTGGAGAACACAGCAAGCTCCGGTGGGAATCCTACCTATCGAAATTTTCAAGAAGAAGATAGGAGTTTCAAATTGGAACTTCCTGAATTTGATGGCTCAAGTGATCCGGAAAACTTCTTAGATTGGGTTCGAAGAATGGAAAGTGTCTTTGATTATAAAGACTTTGATGATAGGAGGAGGTGTAAGATGGTTGTCCTTAGATTAACAAAGCTTGCTGGGCTTTGGTATGACAATCTAAAAGCCAAGAGACGAAGAGAAGAGAAAGAAAAGATCGAGTCATGGGAGAAACTCAAGAAGAAAATGGAGAGGCATTGGGTACCACGTGAGTATGAGCAAGATCAATATGTCAAGCTAACTCGACTAACTCAAGGCGATCTCAGTGTTGATGAGTATGTTCGTGAATTTGAGAGGCTAGGCTTGATGTGTGACTTGCAAGAGAAGGAGCCCCTCAAGATTGCTCGTTTCACTAAAGGGCTGTCCAAACCCATCTCTCACAAGGTAGATCTTATGAGCTTTTCTACTTTTGATGAAGTTGTGATAGTAGCTAGGAAGGTGGAAGCACAAGTGAAACAGGAGAAGCCTAAGGCGAACACAAGTGGCGTCAAGACTCCATATAAACCATACATACCTTTTAGGAAGAGTGAGTCTTCTTCTAGCTCTTCTAAACAACTTTCTTCTACTAATCGTGTTAGCTACAATCTAAGGCAGTGTACCTATCGATGCAGTCTAGCACTAATGGCGAGTATCAAGGTCGTATTCCTCGGGAAAGCGAAAGCCCAGAGTTACTGTAACACCCCCATCACATGCTAACCAATAAACATTAGCCAGGAAGCATACAAGCATCGTAGAATATATACTACAGGTAGATAGGTCAATATGTAGGTTGTTAAGAATCCAGACACAATGTTATTAACATATAAACATATGATTATACTTAAACATCATTTAACAAGTATTACAAACATCTTCTTATGCCTTATAAGGCATACTTCCATATATATCACATAACTGCATACAAAAATGCATCGGGAGGAGACTTCACAAACCCGGCCCAACTTGGCGAGCTGCTAAAAGCTAGACTTCGCATACAACCAACGGATGCACTACTATTTACAAACCTGAAAAGAAAAATTTTGGAGAGGGGTGAGCCTCCATTTCGGTAAATAAATAATCAACATAATCTATATCACATACACTTAATACAATTTCCACCCAATCACATAACTTTCCATGATATTCATAGTTTAGGTATAAAGTCATACCATTCTACTCAATTCATTACAACCATCATAGAAGAAATACAATTCAACAATTATGGTTAGTTCTCACGGCTTGTGGATTCCCTTTAATGTGCTGCTCTGCCTCATCCTCACATATCACACACGTAAGCTGCTCCGCCTCATCTCACATTATACACTTTTATAGCCTCTCTAGGCTTTAGCCTCCCAAGGCTTTATATATATATATTTTTTTTCACAGGGGAATCCACCATTCACATGCACATATGCACTTAACATCATAATTCAATCATTTCACTTATATCATATTTCAGCAATAACAATTGTTCCACTCAACACCAATCATTTCCATCTCAGTCATTCAAACATAAACAATATTAAGCAAACGCAACCATTTGCAGAACATTTGATTAAATATATGAACATAGCAAATATTAACTATTTACTTACTCAAAATATATTATTCCTTTAGCATATAAGAACCTCCTTTCTCCACAACTTCCTTTCCAGGCCTTTGAGTACCTGTCAACACATTCATCAATTCACATTTCATGCATATTATAAATATTCATGTAAATGCGAGTTCTAATGCATTACAAGATCATCCCCTCTCTAATTCATAGGTCTTACTCTTTCTCTAAGACTCTCAATTACTGTTTTAATATCCTATAAATATTTCCCATCTAGTTAAATACCAATTTAACTCAAATTAACATCAATAAATTGCATAAAACTAATCTCCAACATTTCTGTTATCTAGACAGAATTTAGTACCAAGGTATATTTATTGCTGGGCAAAATTGGCTTAATAAAAAAATCTCATATTAAATAAACATATCCATTTATGCGTCTAGTTTCATCTCCAAGAAGAATTACTCAATTCCGACTTCTATAGATTTAATTATTTTCAAATTACTTAGCAAGGGTCATACAGCTAGTTGTACCCGAGCAGCAATCTATTTGCTCAATTTAAGCAACCAAAACGGCAAAAATAGCAAAATCACAAAACTACAAAGTTATAGAGGACTCTTTAAAATTTCCATAGACACAATTAAGCTTAATTTGGACTTATATAACCCATGTTATGCCTAAAATACAGAACATCAAGGTTGCTGGAATTTTGACAGTTTTCTATCTTAACATACTTAAACTTAAATCAAGCTTAATCTTTATGCAATCATTCAATACTCTACTAATTCATGATAATCAGACCTTTAATTAATCAATGAGAGCATCAAATGAAGTTTTTCCAATTTGTAATCAAGAACCCTAATGACAAATTAATAACACTCAAGTAACAACTTACCAATTTCAGCTTTTGGGTTGCTAATGTGCTTAAATCCTTTAGCTTTAGCTTGGCTCCTTCAATAGTTGGCAAAATCCTATCTTAATCTTAAGTTTTTCTAGGTATTCCACTCCTCTCTCTTATTCCAAATTTTGTGTTTTTGGCCATGCACGAATTTTAGAGAAATGAAGAGGTAAAATGAGCTTGCTCATGGTTCCAATTTCCAATATTCCTCTCTTAATGCCACCACCTACTAAACTATTTTTATCACCCTAAATTAATTCTTACTAACCATATATAGGTACTAACTTTTAATTGTATCTTTTAAGTCCAATCTATTTACCCAACCTTCAACTATTGGTTCAATTAAGTCTTAAAGCTTAATACACATAACCCAAGTACTTAATCAACTTATCTAAATTAATAATCTAATATCATGCTTCTTATTCTCTACTTATAATTAATATATATCTGTTCTCATAAAATAAAAATATCATTGATATACCATCATATGCCCAATGATTAAATGTAAATGCACATAACATGGATGATGAGAAAATGCAGGCGTTACAGTTACTCATTTGTTCTTTGTTATATTAACCTAAAATGGATAATGAATAATTTCTAAACTAACTATTAACTACAAGCTAAGTTCCAAGGGAGATGCAGGAGTAATTGATAAACGAAATAATCAAGACAAGAAGACAAACCCAAAGGGAATCTAAACTAGTTGGCAACCGAACAAAAGATAAAGGATCGGTGAGTCTAATTATGCTACCCGTGGACGAATTCTTAACCGAATTCGGTTTCTCTCTCGAGATAATCGAATTCCTAAACCTAATAACCTAAAGTTGGAATCTCTTCCTAACGATTGATTCTTAAATTAGCATTAAGCTTTAATCCGCCTCTATTAAGCTTTGTTAATTCTTAATCCGGCTAGTTAATTATCCTTATCTCTAAGCGATTATTAACCAGTTCTTGTTATTCAAAATTCCAATTGCCAAACGGATTTCTCAATCTCATAAAGCAATCTAAACATCACAATTCACAACGTCTCATGAATAATGCATAATCTTATTAATACTGAAAACAAGAAGAATACAAAACCAACTCAAACAATCCAACAATATAATATCAAGCCAACATAGTAAAGAAATCCCAATGGATTAAATCAGTCTAGCTAAACATGTTCATGTTTAAAACAATCTAGGAAATCAATTACAATGAAAGAATAATGAAAATAAAACATGTACACCCTTTTCTCTCGAATTGGATAAACAGCTCCAAATCTGGATCTACACTTTGATTAATTTCCCAAACTGCCTCTTGAATTGCTCCACTACTGTTTTGCACTCGGAATCTTACGATTCCAGGATTCTTACTCACTGCAACTCTCTCTCGCACTCAGTATTGTGCAAAAACCGAACCAGCCACTAGGGCTCAATGTCACTTCTTCCCTTTCCTCTCTCCCAAACTAAGAAAAATGAATTTTTCTTATATATTTAACTCAGCACGGCCGTGGTCAAGGCCGTGCTAGTCAGCACGGCCGGAGTCCATGCCGTGTTGAAACTGTGGATCTCACCAACTAAGGTTTCACCATGACCGTGTTGCTCCCCGTGCTGGCCACCACGGGCCGTGCTGGAGACCGTGGTGGCTACGAAAACCATGCTCAAACTATTGTTTTGAAGACCAAGTTTTGATGGTTGGTCACGGCCAGAGTCTAGGCCGTGATGGTCAGCACGGCCTTGACTCAGGCCGTGCTCAATGTGTGCAACGCGGGCTCTTGTCCGATCTTGATGAATTCTCATCCGTTTCCGCACGTATTGATCTATAATTGCTTAAACACCGATGATGGTCCTATAAATGTTTCTGAAATGCAAAAGAACATAAAACACGGGTGATCTGGGAATAAAAGCACAATAATTGCTAAGAACATACGCAATAATATGCAAGCAAATATGTGTAAAACTATGCTCATCAAATTACCCCACACTTAAGCTATTGCTTGTCCTCAAGCAATTAACAACTCAACCCATAAAACTACGTTAGCAATTCCTTTCGGTTTATGCCCCTAGTCCACAGCGAGTATTCAACACATCTTAAAGGATACTCAATCATAAATCAAATTACAAATCATTAACAAAGAATGGAAATAATATTAATGCAGGAGTAACTTAAATGACAACTCAACACAAACATCATGAACCAATGCCTCACAGGGATCACTCAAGTCGCTCAAAGTGTATATTAGGTGAATAACAAATCCCTCAAAGCAAATGCACAAGACCCGCTCACCATAAGCTTGCTCATAAATCATATCTTCGCTACTGTGAATAAGTAAATACCAAAATCAAAGGGTCTTTACCAAGGTTGAAATGGGGCTAAGGTAAAGGTACGGAGATTTGGATAGAAGTGTGAAAATGCTGGAATTCGTGCGATAAACAATAGTATATGCTCAAAGGATTAAATGCCTAAGATCACAAAAAGAATCATTCACTAAAATCCCTACTTCATAGAATAACGCTCGCAAATGCTCTAAATCCAATAAAAAGATAAATAATTAAAGAGATTTGTTTATTATATATTCTTTTTTTTTAATCTTCTTCTCTTTTTTTTTCTCTTTTTTTTTTTTTTTATAATAATGAACTAGCAGCTTATTAGCGACCGCTGTATACAACTCGAATAAACATAAAGAATAACAAATACAAATTGGATCAAAGGGAGCATTTAAAATATCAAAAAGATTTAGTGAATTTACCAACATAACAACTAGCATTTTAATCCCACATAAAGTCGAACATATCACAGAAAGAAATTCCAGCATAAGGGTAAAGGAAAGATAAATATAAAGAATGGTATAATTGAAGTGTATAGGTGTAGATTATGAAGAAAAGGTTAAGGCTCAAAAATTGGCTAACTAATGGAAACATAAGGTGGTAGGCTTTTGGTCAAATGTGGGGAATCCTAAATCGCCCAAATCATCTCATGGTATTCACAATATTCATGTAACTTCAACACGCATTACAAAGCAAGTTCTAGAAGCAAAGTTAAGTACAATGCACAGTCAAACAAGAAATATAAAGAGCATAAGCATAATGAATGCTCAACTGGCTCAAAATCTCACTTTCAGGTGTGGTATTAGGTGCAGTTGGTTCGCAACATCATTAATTGAATCATTATTTAAGAAACACATGCATATGATATTATCAACGTTCTAAGTTAAAATTCGACAATTCGAAAAATAATTAAATAACACCAGTTTAACCCGGCAGGGTTGATGTGTAAAACACCATAAATTGTTTTCCAAGGACAATGAACAACAAAGAAAAGTACAATTCTATAAATCAAGTCATCAATCAGCTCAAAATTAGCATACTCAAGTGCATAAAAACACAATGTCCTAACATCTCCTAAAAATACACAACACCTAGCCATAGCAATTAAAAATCCATATAAGAGATTAGGGTTTACCCATAAGCACCCCACACTTAAAGAACACACTGTCCTCAGTGTAAAATGTTATGGATACCCCGCATGGAATGCTCAACTAAGAGAACAAAAGCAATACAATCCAAGTGCATGACATGTATGAAAAATAAAGTAAATAAATGCAGAAAAATAAAAAGATCTAGGGGTATACGATCATCCATCGAGGCTGATGTTGTGGAAATTCAGTGCCTCCTTGGTAGAATCTGAAAATAATAAAATAAAGAAATAAAATCAAAACTGAAAATATGAAAACTAAAACTAATAAAATGTTTCAAAACAAAAGGTAAAAAAAATTAGAAATTAAAGATAAAAATTGGGGTGCCTTCCAAAAGCGCTTCTTTTTTATGTGATGAGTCTTCTTAGCTGGACTCATGGTGAAAGGCAAATGGGCGTGATCGATGACCATCCATCCTTCTTCCAAGCAAATGGCTTCAAATATCCGCTTAGAGGGATAATCGTCAACTTCCTCTTCCCGACAGTCAAGCAAGCTGCCAGTATGATGGGCAAAACTCGCTCCTCGTATAATTGCACGTAGTCATGATGCTCTAGGGGCTCTTTCAATTTGAAAGCTAAAGTTTCAACAATTGGAAGGATCGACGGTTGGGCAATTTCTTCAGGAGTGTTGATGGTTTTCTTTAGTCCCTGGCTTGGTTCTCTTGCTAGAAGAAACTCGAGCTCCTCCAAGACTTCTTTATTGGATAACTCATGCTCATCTTCCATCATCGAAGGGACTTGTGGAAAATCTACCAACAATTCCTCTAGCGCAACTCGGCATCATCAACTGTACATTCTGTTGATAGTCTTTCGGAGGAATTATGTTCGCCTCTTCCTTTCCCCGGTTCCATCTCCATGTTCAAGAGATCGTCACCCGCATGTGAAGCATCATCATCAAACATAGTAGATAAACCAGAAAAATTCTCACCCCGAACGCGAAAGTGATGGCGCTCAAATGCTCCTCGGATTCGGTGGCGTTTGATGGAGTTTCCAATTGCTCTGCCGCTATTAACCGAAAGATCAAGCCTACTTGATGCTCTATGTTCTTAATCGAGACTTGTTGATCTTCAAGTATCCTCTCATTTGTTGGAATCTGTCATCAAGACTTGTAATGAACCTCATCATCGGCTCTCCGACACTAACTCTTCATCTTGAGTTGAAGGTGCAACATTAAATTTGCCGATGTAGTTGCTTTGAATTCCTAGTGGTTCTTGGCCATCTAAGCTCCATCCAAAGGGTGAATGAGTGCTCCACTCTTGATTGTAGGTGCTTCCATACGAGTCATTTGGCCAACTTCCGTATAATTCACATTCACGTTATAAGAACAATGAGCAACATCACTATACAATGGACAATCATTACACACATGTAAACCACAACAAAATTCACAAAAGACTTGAGATGAAAGGATAGGAGAAGAGAGTTGATCGGTAGCCCTGCAAAACGATTCCACTCGAGCATCTAAAGATGCACGGGCATCCCAATTTTTAGCACCCTCTTGGTTCCTGATCCCATTTTCCAATGTATCATACAAAGAGTTTAAATTTAGCATTGAACCTCCTTATCATTCACTATATGAATCATAAACTTAAACTAAATAAATATGTACAAATAAAATAAAATAAATAAACAAATAAAAATAAAAAAATCATAAAATAATAAGAAAGGAAAAAAATGGCTAAATTAACAAATAGCAAATTTCACTCTAGTTTTCAAGCAATTCCCCGGCAACGGTGCCAAAAACTTGATGGGTGCTAATCGTGTTAGCTACAATCTAAGGCAGTGTACCTATCGATGCAGTCTAGCACTAATGGCGAGTATCAAGGTCGTATTCCTCGGGAAAGCGAAAGCCCAGAGTTACTCCTTTGTTCTTTGTTATATTAACCTAAAATGGATAATGAATAATTTCTAAACTAACTATTAACTACAAGCTAAGTTCCGAGGGAGATGCAGGAGTAATTGATAAACGAAATAATCAAGACAAGAAGACAAACCCAAAGGGAATCTAAACTAGTTGGCAATCGAACAAAAGATAAAGGATCGGTGAGTCTAATTATGCTACCCGTGGACGAATTCTTAACCGAATTCGGTTTCTCTCTCGAGATAACCGAATTCGGTTTCTCTCTCGAGATAACCGAATTCCTAAACCTAATATCCTAAAGTTGGAATCTCTTCCTAACGATTGATTCTTAAATTAGCATTAAGCTTTAATCCGCCTCTATTAAGCTTTGTTAATTCTTAATCCGGCTAGTTAATTATCCTTATCTCTAAGCGATTATTAACTAGTTCTTGTTATTCAAAATTCCAATTGCCAAACGGATTTCTCAATCTCATAAAGCAATCTAAACATCACAATTCACAACGTCTCATGAATAATGCATAATCTTATTAATACTGAAAACAAGAAGAATATAAAACTAACTCAAACAATCCAACAATATAATATCAAGCCAACATAGTAAAGAAATCCCAATGGATTAAATCAGTCTAGCTAAACATGTTCATGTTTAAAACAATCTAGGAAATCAATTACAATGAAAGAATAATGAAAATAAAACATGTACACCCTTTTCTCTCGAAATGGATGAACAGCTCCAAATCTGGATCTACACTTTGATTAATCTTCCAAACTGCCTCTTGAATTGCTCCACTACTGTTTTGCACTCGGAATCTTATGATTCCAGGATTCTTACTCACTGCAACTCTCTCTCGCACTCAGTATTGTGTAGAAACCGAACCAGCCACTAGGGCTCAATGTCACTTCTTCCCTTTCCTCTCTCCCAAACTAAGAAAAATGAATTTTTCTTATATATTTAACTCAGCACGGCCGGAGTCCATGCCGTGCTGAAACTGTGGATCTCACCAACTAGGGTTTCACCATGACCGTGTTGCTCCCCGTGCTGGCCACCACGGGCCGTGCTAGAGACTGTGGTGGCTACGGAAACCATGCTCAAACTATTGTTTTGAAGACCAAGTTTTGATGGTTGGTCACGGCCAGAGTCTAGGCCGTGATGGTCAGCACAACCTTGACTCAGGCCGTGCTCAATGTGTGCAACGCGGGCTCTTGTCCGATCTTGATGAATTCTCATCTGTTTCCGCACGTATTGATCTATAATTGCTTAAACACCAATGATGGTCCTATAAATGTTCCTGAAATGCAAAAGAACATAAAACACGGATGATCTAGGAATAAAAGCACAATAATTGCTAAGAACATACGCAATAATATGCAAGTAAATATGTGTAAAACTATGCTCATCACATACCTTTTAGGAAGAGTGAGTCTTCTTCTAGCTCTTCTAAACAACTTTCTTCTACTAATCCTTCAAAGTTTCAAAGTGGAAAATCTAGTTTTAAGCAAGAAGGATTCAAGAGGACTTGTTACAAGTGCCAAGAACGTGGGCATATTGCTAGTGAATGCCCAAAAAGGAATATTCTCACAATTCACCCGAGTGAGGAGGATTCTTACAGCTATGGATCTGAAAGTAACAATGAAGATGTTGAGGAGTATGATACGGAGGAGAATGACAACCCTCTTTGTGGAGTTGTTAGGAGAGTCTTACATTCTGAACCTCTCAAAGACATGCAGCAACGAGAGAACCTTTTCCATACAAGGTGCAAGGTTCTTTATAAGACATGTGATGTGATTGTTGATGGAGGATCATGCACGGATGTGGCATCCACAGAACTTGTCAGTAGGCTTAAGCTTCCTCTTCGAAATCATGCTAAGCCTTACAAATTGAATTGGTTGAGTAATGAAACTAGTTTGAAGGTCAAGAAACAAGCTTTAGTTTCATTTACAATTGGCAATTATCATGATGAACGTTGGTGTGATGTATTGCCTATGAGTGCATGTCATATTTTGCTTGGTAGACCATGGCAATTTGATAGAAATGTTGTACATGATGGTGTTTCTAATATATATCTGGTTACCACGGGTGGAAAAAGATTAGATTGTTGCCTTTGCCTCCTAAGGTTGAACCTATGGTGGAAAGAAGACCTAATTTTCTGATTTTGAGGAAAGAGTTCGAAAAAGAGTGTGCAATGGAGGGAGGAGGGTTTGTACTTCTTGTTAAACCCATTTCTAATGTTGTTTCCTATGCCACTAACTCTTTGTCTTTGAGTCATTTGCTTGAAGAATTTTCCGATGTATTTCCTAGTGATTTCTGAAAGGATCGCCACCTTTCGTGGGATTGAGCATGCAATTGACTTAATCCCGGGAGCCCCATTGCCTAACAAAGTAGCCTATCGGTGTAATCCCGAGCAAGCTAAAGAGTTGCAAAGGCAAGTGGAAGAACTAATGGAGAAAGGTTATGTGCGTGAGAGCCTTAGTCCATGTCTTGTTAGAGCTCTTTTAGTGCCTAAGAAAGAAGGAACATGGAGAATGTGTATTGATAGTCGTGCAATCAATAACATAACTATCAAATATAGATTTCCTATGCCTAGGCTCCAAGATATGTTTGATGAATTGAGTGGTGCCAAAATTTTTAGCAAGATTGATTTGAGGAGTGGCTACCATCAAATGAGAATTCGAGAAGGTGATGAATGGAAGAGCCTTTCAAAACGAAACAAGGGTTGTATGAGTGGCTTGTCATGCCATTTGGACTTTGCAATGCCCCTAGTTCGTTCATGAGACTTATGAATGAGGTACTTCGACCTTTTCTCAATAAGTTTATTGTTGTATACTTAGATGATATTTTAGTATATAGCAAATCTGAAAGTGAGCATATGTTGCATTTGAGAGATTTATTTGAAAAATTGAGAACTCACAAGTTGTATGGAAAATGGAAAATGTACTTTCATGTGTAATAGTATTTCTTTCCTAGGATACATTGTTTCTAGTGAAGGGATACAGTTGATCCAGAGAAAGTGAAGGCCATTTCCACATGGTTAGTTCCAAGGGATGTTCATGAAGTTAGGAGCTTTCATGGCCTTGCTTCTTTCTATAGAATCTTCATCAAGAACTTCTTAACAATTACGACCCGAATGGCGAAGTTAATGAAGAAAGGAGAATTCAAATGGAGTGAAGCGGCCCAAAAATCCTTCTGAAGAAGTCAAAACAAAATTATGCAATGCACCCATCCTTGCTCTTCCAGGATTTTGACAAGCTTTTGAAGTGGAATGTGATGCAAGCGGCGTGGGTATTGGAGCTGTCCTTATTTAAGAGAAGCGTCCGGTTTGCTACTTTAGTGAGAAACTAAGTGGAGCCAAGCTGAATTATTCCAACTATGATCGTGAGTTCTATGCGATTGTTAGAGCTTTAGAACATTGGTCTCACTATCTAAGGCCAAAACCTTTTGTTCTTCATTCGGATCATGAGGCCTTGAAGTACATACATGGCCAACAAAAGCCGAATCATCGACATGCCAAGTGGGTAGAGTTCCTGCAATCTTTCACTTTCCATTCAAGTATAAGGAGGGAAGGAACAATGTTGTTACGGATGCTCTCTCAAGGAGACGTTACCTAATTGCTACCTCCATACTCAAGTTCTAGGCTTTGAACATTTAAAAGGTTTATATGAGAATGATGAACACTTTGCTACTATATTTCCAAAAGCCTACTCAGGAGTTCATAGTTCAAGATGGTTTCTTATTTAAAGGGAACAAACTTTGTATCCCTAAGTGTGGTGTTCGTGAGCTTTTGATTAAGGAAGTCCATGGAGGTGGAATTGCTGGTCACTTTGGTGTTCATAAGACCATGGACATACTCAATGAACACTTTTATTGGCCACACATGATAAAAGACGTGACTCATGTGGTGGAGAGATGTTCTACTTGTCAAAAGTCCAAGAGTACCTTCCATAAAGGTCTCTACCATCCCTTACCCGTCCCTGATGCCCCTTGGGAAAGTGTAAGTATGGACTTTATTGTGGGGCTTCCAAAGACTCAAAGGGTAAAGGATAGCATCATGGTAGTGGTTGATCGATTTTCAAAGATGGCTCACTTTGTTGCGTGCTATAAGAAGGATGATGCATCCAAAATTGCTGACTTGTATTTTCGTGAGATCATTCGTTTGCATGGTGTTCCAAGATCAATTGTTTCAGATAGGGATTCTAAATTCCTAAGTCACTTTTGGAGAATTTTATGGAAGTTGGTAGGTATTAAGCTTCTTTTTAGTACTTCTCATCATCCTCAAACTGATGGCCAAACGGAAGTGACTAATAGAACACTTGGATCTTTGTTGCGTGGACTTGTGAGTAAAATGCAGAAAGATTGGGATATCAAGTTGGCACATGCTGAATTTGCCTATAATAGATCACCTTCTTCAAATACAAGTCGTGCTCCATTTGAGGTGGTCTATGAGGTTAATCCTCTTCTTCCTGTTGAACTTGTTCCATTGCCAAGAAAGGACTTAGTCCATGTTGATTCAAAGAAAAGATGGGAAGCATTTCAGAAAACATGTACTCAAGTTAAGGAGAAAATTGAAGCAATGAATGCAGTTTACAAGGCAAGAGCTAACAAGAGAAGAAAACAGCCTACCTTTGCTAAGGGTGATCTAGTGTGGTTACATTTGAGGAAGGAACATTTTCCTAATCTTAGGAAAAACAAACTCATGCCTAGGTCAGATGGTCCATTTCGTGTGTTAGAAAAGATTGGAGAAAGTGCTTACAAACTTGAACTTCCAAGTGAGTATGCTGGTGTAAGTGCAACTTTCAATATGGGGGATTTAACTCCATACCTTGATAATGAAAGTTTGAGGACAAACTTTTTCGAAGACGGGGAGAATGATATGGAATCAGTCCAACAAGAGGTCCATCACATAGCTCAAGTGCAAGATAATGATGCTATGGTCTATGCCTTGCTAGTGCATGAAAATGCTAAGCAAAGATCAGAACATTTCATGGGATTCTCATCAAAACAAACCTTTATCACTTGCCTTAATTGGATGGTTGAATAAAAGCTTGAAAAGGGGAATATTTGCTGCTCATTATGTTCAGTTTTTGTTGTTCATAAAGGTGGACGTTTTTGGAGTTATTCTTTGTTTAATTTGCTATTGGAATTTCAGTTTTAAGTGTGTAATAAAACCTTTGTAATCAGCCTTTAATAGCTGTTACAAAGATTTTCTTTATTTAGCACTTTTATTTGCTGTTTAATTAGGGATGTTACAAGGGAATGTGAATCCTTGTAGCTAGTCAGTTTTTAGGAGGAAGTTGAAGAGTTTATCTATGTCATGTAACTCTTCTAGTGGTTGAGTATAAATAGAACTCATGGCCAAGTGTTATAGGCATTGAGAGTTGAAAACAAATCTGATTTCTTTATGAAATTATTCTAAGTGTTTTACTTTGTGTTTACACGCCCTTTTGCTCTTACTACTTAGTGTTTGAGAGTAGAAGTTTGAGAGTGCTTTACTTAGTCTCTTGTTCTTTTATTTGTTCCCTACCATTCAAAGTACTCAAACTCATTCCAAAAACGATCCTATTCCTTTTCCACATCACCCACCATGAACCATTTATGGGAGAAATAAGGTCGAAAGGATGCTTTGTATAAAGACTTTGTGTATGCTAACCCTTTCTCCATGACTTTGTGCATATCACGTGCATCATGCATCTCATGCATCACACTAACCTTTTATTTTTTAGCCATATAGACACTCTTTTAGGTTAGTAGAGGCAAGACAGCAGAAGGCCAGAGAGAATACCTATCTCATTGAGAATCCAGACGCTACTAGAGCTCCTTGAAAAGCCAAGACATTACGCTTCCACTAGTAGGATTGAAGCTACATCTGAAATGGCCAACGAAAGAGCTAATGAGCAAGATGTTGAGATCCTCAAGAATGCTGCCATTGATGATTTGAGGAGTGTGATTCACAAAGAGCTCTAGCAAATTTTGGTTGGGATGGCTATAAATCTAGCCCTACCTATTGCTCCAATTGTCTCAATTGCTCCTATGATTGTTGATTCAGTTGTAATCACCAGCGAAACTACTACTGCTACCACTACCGCTGCTGCTGCCAATGCTAAAGGCCCTGCTAGGAGAAGAGTGCCCTAAAACCTATAGGATTTTGATGAGTTTGTATTGGACCAAGCCAAAAAGGAAACTGCCCTCTCCATTAATGAAACTATAAGTAGCTTAAATGCTATGCTTGAAAAGATGCAAGGCATGCTAAAAATCAAAGGGTTAGATCTGACCTATGATTTCGAAGAGTTAGTTCTATCGGGTGAAGACAAGATGCCTGCAAAGTTCAAAATACCCGAGATGAACAAGTTCAACAGGACTGGTGATCTGAAGGTTCATCTAAAGCAATATGTAACCATCATAGGAACTACTCAGCTAAGTATGACCCAAATTTTCAAGCTGTTTGTATTATTGCTAGAAGGACTTATTGTAAACTCGTATCATGGTCTAGAAAAATTCGCCAAAGCTGAATGGCATGATTTATGTAACTCATGTATTAAGCAATATGACTATAATACCCTGATGGAAGTATCAATTAGGGACCTCGAGTCCTTAAGCAAAAACCAAATGAATCCTTGTCCGATTTCTTGACCAGGTGGAGGAATAAGGCTGAGTTGATGAAAAATAAGCCCTTTAAAAAGGACCAAGTTCGTATGGTGGTCCGAAATATTCTTCCAGGATGGGTTGAAAGGTTACAAATGATGAACATGAAGACCTTTATGGATCTATATGATAATGGGCTTTAGGTCAAAGAGATCGAGAATGACAATAAAAAGACTGTGCAATGATGTCCAGCAACCGACAAAGTTCTCCAGCTTCAGGCAACCTCTCCCAAAGATTTTTGAGAGTTTAGTGTAGAATGGCATGCTCTAACCAATGACCTAAAAATCCCACCTAACTCTAATACACCTAGCTAAGAATCCAACACCTACTGTAAATTCGACCAAGCACTCAACCACCATACAGACAACTGCATCCAACTAAAACACGAAAACTAAGAACTCATCGATGCTGGAAAATTAACCAACCCAAACCAACCTAGTACTAGAAGAAACCCCCCACCGAACTATAAAAATACACCACCCCCAATGTCAGCAACCATTTTCTGGATCTAGATATCGAGAGAATTATGGAAAATCCTTTGATGAAAGTTATTGCCTTCTCGGGTCTCAGAAGACGAAGGACGAGCGAATACAAGGTTAGAGTTTAGATTAATCCAACTGAACTTCCCTTTTTAAAATCAATTTGGAGTTAATTATCAAGAAAAATAAAGTTTGAGGGTCAAAATGAAGGAATTACAAATTTAGGGATCTAATTGCAAGTTTTTCATAAACTTTTCTTGTGTAGAGCCAATCGGCTCTACAGAGAGCCGATTGGATTTTCTGCAATTCAACATCATTTTTCTCTATGATTTTATGTCTAGATACAGATTCTAGAAGGTTTTTTTACGATAATCATGGACTTTTTAATGATAAATATTTAAATTTAAAGAATTAAAGTTGGATATTTGTTAATATTATTTTTAAAATTATCGTCTCCCTTAGGGTTTTCCTTGTAACCTTACCTCCATAGATAGAAAGAGGTGACTAGGGTTAGGGTTACCAACAAGTAACAACGACAATCAACAAAAAAGCAACACTCAAAAAGAACAAAAGAGAGAAGAAGAAAAAAATTGTCATTCTTATTTGGGCAAAGAACTTAAGTCATTGAGAAAAAAGCCAGTCAAGAAAGAACTGTTTTTGGAAACTTATTTCTTAATCGACAGAAGTTTTCTCCAGACCAGAGCTAGAGCTGGATTCCTACCCAGTCTTTGACTCAACTACATCCTCATCGCACGAGACTCACAGATCCATCAACTACGGTGATAACTTGAGGGTTCCTTCAACCATGCATTCATCATCATCCTAAAATTGGTTCCTTCATTCCTTTTATTTCCTTTTTATTATTTATTGTTAGAAACATTATTAGGATTATGATTTATGATCAGTATGATTAGATTAGGGTTTCTTTAAATATGCATGGTAAATGGGTTTTAAATCTGATAATAAGAACTCTGAGGTTTTGAATCTAATAATTTTGCCAATTAGGATTTTAAACATGATTAGATACATGTAATAGGATTAATGTTTAGATTTTTATTTCCATTATGATTAGGTAATTAAAAATGTTTAATATGATTGCATGATTGATTTGCCATCTGTTTGTTTACTATACTTTCAATTTTTAGGGGTTTTATCGATTTTAGGGTTTTTTTATCGTTTAATTGATTCCTGTTGTTTGTAATTTATTAATTATTTCGTTTTATTTCATATTCTAATTAATTTCTCTGTCTATGCATCGGTTCTAGGAATGCAAAAATGTACTAACGAATTGACAAAAGCCTGCTAGGAACCCTAGAGCCAATCGGCTCTATGCTTAGAGCCAATCAGTTGTGTAAGGCCAGCCCCGTTCTTTTATGTTTTTGGATGATTTTTGATGTATTCTGACATTTTGTATAGACTTAGGGTTAAAACTGAATCCAACATTACTATTATATTGCAATAGGCTAATAAACATTAATTGTGCCTAAAATCATAAAATATAAGTAGAATTAGGGGGCCTTAGCGTGCTTTAGTTATGATTGGGCTTAATTAGAATTAGGATCACAATGAACGGGCCTTGTCATAATAAATAGTCCATCAGGTTTAAAAGCTGAAAATCAAAAGCATAACATGTAATTAGGCTAGACTAAATGAACTACATAATTAACCAGTAAATTAGACTAACAACTCCAATATAGGCTGGGTTGAATAAAATGAACTAGACATAAGTGTATTATGTGTGCTTTTTAGAATGCCTATGTATCAATTGCTTGCATTTAGAAGGAATACATTAAACAATAAAATTAAAGACTAGTATACACAAATAAGAAGTTGGCTTTCGGATCCATCTATAGAGTTGTGGCGTAAGCTTCCTTATGGAATTTGAGAAATGCCACTCATTAGTAAAAGTGTCCCTATGATTACCCAGGTGGTGACTCCCTTCTCCGCACTAGTCTCATTAATTAGTTAGTGTGTTTCTGATTAGGTTGAAAAGCCTTACAGTCCCGTAGTTGCTAAAGACACTTGGGTGGTCGCCGGAAACTGTCGCTCGCAGTGGCGACTTCGCTGGGGATAAGAGAAGTTGATTCCATAATATGTTTGCCTTTAATTTTATTATTTAACAGATTATTCTTGCATTACTACACTTTCACACAATGTACACTTTGGTCCCTATAGCCCCGATGACGTCGGCTAATAGTTCTTTGGTTCCACTCGAATCCTAGAATTATGACACTGACTAGCATCACTCATAAGTAATAAGTGAATTTCCTTTGTCACATGGACCCTAGAGTGGGGAGACGAGCCAAGAAGAACACTTTTTGCTTGTGGGAGCCTTTTATCCTTACCTAAGACTCCGCTCATGGTAATGACCGTAGTAATCTCCCTTAGAAACCCTATTGCTTGCTATATGAGATGTTTTTCCTTGTAAGTATCAAGCCCAAGTATTGGAAGGCCTTGGCCTAAAAATGTGGAACTAGGATTTTGGCCCAAAATATGCAGGCTTTTATGCTTATACTGAGAAACATCATTTGTTTGTTTAAATCTGCTTTGAGAGCTTTTGACATGCGCGTCAGGCCTACTATCCCCCTGTTGATAGAAATTCTAGATCCAAAATCCTAGGGAAGAAAGACTCACCATGAACCATGTGCATGAGTAATAGGGTTGGAAAGATGGTTGTAATATACTTTGTTTATTCTTTGACTTTGATGTGTTTGCTAGCTTTTCTATTATGCATTACACGTGCATCATGCATACCATGCATCTCATGCATCACATTAACTATTTATTTCGAAGCCATTTTAGATTATCATCCTTAGTTTGGATAAGACAAGAAGGGTGTCAACAAGACCCATTTCATCAAGGCAATACTAGACAAGAGCCCAATAAGTCCACTACTTTCAAAGATGGCCCATGCGCAAGATATTGATGCTATGAAGACTGCAATCATGGCTAATCTAAATATCATGATCCGAGAGGAACTCCAGCAAGCTTTGGCTGAGATTTTTTAAAAATAAACTATCCAAAAGGCTGCGGTTGCCCCTGCAACTACACTCATGATGTGGAAGCACGTGTTGAGCACCTATGGAATTTAGATGACTACATGCTAGAACAAGCTAAGAAAGAGTCGACTCTTACTGCAAAAGCTGTTATGAAATCTGAGATTTTGCAAAGTGTAACTAAAAGCTTGACAAGATGCAAGATATGCTGAAAGATCAAGGTTTAGATTCAACCTTTGGTCTTGTCAGCATAATAACTGCCCTTGAGGAGATGATCAAAATGGTAATTGACAAGACTACTGGGATGATCATATTCTCGGATGAAGACCTAACACTTGAGGGAAGAGACCACAATAAGGCCCTTTACATAGCACTAGAAGTCAAGGGGAAGAGAACCCCATGTGTGATAGTGGATGATGGTTTAGCCATCAATGTATATCCTTCTCGCATACTCCCTAAGCTGGGGATGACTGCGAAAGACTTGAAACCATCAAATATGGTTGATGAGACAAAAAGAGATGTGGAAGGAATGTTTTCAACACTAGTGAAGAAGGGTCCTATTGAGTCTTAGGTGTAGTTCACTGTCCTGGACATCCCGGTAATTTTTGCATTATTATTGGGAAGGCTATGGTTCCAGGCCCTAGGAGAAGTACCTTTCATAGTAAATCAGAAGGTAAAATTCCCTCATGCAGGCGAGATCATCACCATCAACGTCGAAGGTGGTAAGGTTGTATCGGCTATTTAAAAAGTTGTCAAGGAGCTAGATGCCCCCACTAGATTCTGAGTTGTCGTTCTCTATAAGGACTATATGGATCCTAAAGTAGCCAGCATATTTAAGAAAATTAACTTCATGCCTAGAATAGGACTGGGAAGGAATCGACAAGGTGTTGCAGAGCTGTCGGACTTCAAAGGTCAGAAGACTCAGTGAGGATTGGGTTATTCTGAAAAGGAAGATAAGGGCAACCCAAAGGGTAAGACTCTAAAAGATGTGTTTGTCCATGAGTACAAGTGATATGCATTGTGTTATACATGTTTATATGCCCAATTACTTTTATTTTTGTGCATAGTTATCTCGTTTTATGCCAGAATCACCTGTGTTTTGGTTCCTTTCATGTTTCAAGTGATCCTTGATGGACATTATTAGTATTTGAGGGCGATACGTGCAAATATGGACCAGAATCCATCAAAATTGAACAAAGGCTAGCATTTTAAGGTTGAGCATGGCCTGGACTCTAGCCGTGCTGAACCATCAACCTTTGACCCTCAAATGTGGCCTTTCGACACGATTTCTGAGGCCACCACGGTCTCCATCACGGCCCATGGTGGCTCAGCACCAGCGAGGGCACGATCAGGAAGCAGAGGATGAATTTTGGGACTCAGAGGTCTAGCACGACCTGGATTCCGCCCGTGCTGACCAGGATGGGCTTGACCACGACCGTGCTGGGACATTTATATAGGCAAAATCAATTTCTTTTGCGGGGGTTCAGTTTTCTGACTTTAGATCTCATATACGCGTGCGAGCCACCTCTTTTCAGACTTTGATGTTTGACTTTGGAAGACCATTTCACATATTGAAGGACAAATTTTAGTGGTTCAAGCATCACATTGAAGCTCAAGAGTGGATTTTGAGGCACTCAAGAGGCAATTCAAGGTTCATTATTCAGATTTGGAGATTTAGGACTGTTCATCTGATTTAAAGAAGAAGGGTGTACATGTTTCCAATTTTCTTTTATGCATTTGTTCTTTATTTTATGTTATTCATTAGCATGAGTAGCTAGAGCTATTGAACCCATTGGGGTTCCTTTGTTTGTTGGATTGCACTTCATGTTTATGAGATTTTGATTATCAATGCTTGTTTTCTTCTTGCTTTCAGTATTAATAAGATATCGCTTTATTCATGAGATGTTGTGAATTCTGTTATTCAGATTGCTTTCTATAATTGAGAAATTCATTTAGTGGTTGGAAATTTGAATAGCAGGACCCAAATCCAAGTTGTGCTGAAGAAAGGCCAGATTATAATTTTAGCCCAACACGGCGTGGATCTAGGAGCACGGCCCAAATCCAAGCCGTGTTGGGTTTTAAAAGCTAATTTAAAAGGAAAGAAAAAGAAAGAGAAGAAGAGATTCGAAGGATTTTCGAGAGAGAAATTTGGAGTATTCAAGACAGACTTTGAGAGCAACCTTCTAGAAGATCAAGAAGAGGAAAACAGAGATGAATTCCACTTCAGCACCATCTAGATAGCTGTCCTTGATGATTAGATTGAAGATTCAAAGGAAAGAAGAAGGAGATCTTGAGCTGCATAGATTGGATTCAAAGTTATTCAAAAAGGGATAACATTTCCACCATTGGAGAAAAGGGTGTACATGTTCCTTTTTATTCTTGTTTACTTTGTATTTGATTCTTGTATTAGTTTAATCATGAACATGTGTAACTAATCTTATTAAACCCATTTGGGGATGATCTTTAGCTATGCTAGGCTTGATTTATCCTTAATTGATTGAATTATTGATTTAATATTGTAGTTTTCATTCAAGTATAATAAAATCTATTATTTCTTCTTCATTGTTGAATCAATTTGAGAACTCCTTTGTAATTGAGAAATTCAATTAAGTTTGGACAACTACTTGTGCGATTAAGTGAATTGCATCTTAGAGATAAGTGTAATAACTTACTGGAATAAGAACTAGACATTCTTATTAACGGTAATTTAGAGATTAATGTTATTCTAAAATCAATTGTTAGGAAGAGATTCCAACTTTAGATCTTTAGAATTAGGAATTGGTTAACTCGAGAGAGAGACCAATTCATTTAAGAAATTATCCACAGATCGCAATTCTTAATCAATCAATTCATAAATTCTTATTTTTAAGCCTGCTAGCTAAAGGGATCCCCAACAGGGTTAACTCATCTCATTGTCTTTTTCAAACTCTTCATTCTTTTTGTTAAAATTTAGATTTCATTTTCATTCTCAATCATTTTTAGTTAATGATCTTCACCACCTTTTGATTGGTTAGATAATAGGAATAGCGTAGTAGCAGTAGCTTCCCATTTCCCTTGGGATATAATATTGATACTTGCCATAGGTAGATTACATTCGATAGGTGCACTTACTTGTAGATTGTTAGTCATGCTTAGTCACCTCCAGCTCCCGCACGACACAAACTTTTATATTTTTAAAGCCCCACTCACAAGGCTCGTTACCAACAGCTATGGTACAGATAGTTAGGCTGTGGGAGATGTATAGACTGACAGGCATTGGAGACAGTTGATCTAGCTGCTGAGGTTCGAGAGTTAATTCAGACTCCACCTTTTGAGGCCTTTTTCGGCATTGTGGAGCCCACTTACAGAGAGCTCACACTTAAGTTCGCCTCCATTTTCTTCCTTCAGATGCAGATTAGGGACTGGTCCCAGCCAGAGGGCATTTCATTTTGGTTTAGGGGGACAGATTTGCATGATGAATATTCCCTAGTTTGGTATTGTACTTGGCCTCTATGACCAGGCGATCATAGATTCAGATGATTTCAGAGGTTCATTATACAACACGGGAGTTTCTTTTGACAGGGTCTGGGAGACCATCTCAGAGGTGGACGAGCCTTACTACCCGAGCAAGTTCAAGGCGTCCAACCTCTCTGATAGCCTTCGATACCTTCACTCCCTGCTCGCATATACATTTACAGGTCGAGGGGACAATTTTGGAGTGGTCACCCAGCCTAATGTATTCTGTTTACGGGCCCTGCATCAAAGGAGGAGGGTGGATATGGGTTATGTGTTAGCCAAGTAGTGCAAGACTGTTATTAGAGACCTGAAGCATACTTTTCTCCGTTTTAGACCTTATGTGACCAGGATTGCTAGGAGGATGGAGCTACTGGACAGAGCTTTGATAGATGAGTTGAAACTTATTGGCGAGATGATCCCTGCTGGCCTCTCTATTGTGTAGCATATGAGGATGGTCACCCAGAGGACAGGGCCCTTGGGGCTAGAGTACAGACTTATTCATTCAATAGCCCGGGTAGCTTGGGAGGAGCAGGGGGAGCACCCCAGACCTGTAGATATTCTTGGCCCCTCCCAACCTTCATACTCATCAGCTCCTCGGCCATCTAGTGTGCAGATTGATGACCTGACTACAAGATTTGATCGGATCACCGACATGTAGCGACAGCACACAGACATGTTTGACAGGTTCGAGCAGAAGGTTAAAGCGCAGCTCCAACACGTTGATGCTATGTAGAGGCAGATTCTAGATTTGCTACAAAGGCAGTTGGCCTAGGGGGACAAGATAGAGGCAGACTTACAACAGCCCAGGTTGGATGATTCTGACTTCGCTAACTTTGGCGAGTATTTTTTATATGCATTGTGTTACACATATTTATATGCCTAATTACTTCCATTTTTATGCATAGTTATCTTGTTTTATGCCAGAATCACTTGTGTTTTAGTTCTTTTCATGTTTCAAGTGATCATTGATGGATATTATTAGTAATGGAGGGAGATATGTGCGAATACGGACTAGAATCTATCAAAATTGAGCAAAGGCTAGCATTTCAAGGTTGAGCAGGGGCTAGACTCTAGTCGTGCTGAACCATCAACATTTGACCCTAAAAAATGATCTTTCAACATGGTTTCGAGGCCACCACGGTCTCCATCATGGCTCATGGTGGCTCAGCACCGACGAGGGCAAGGTCACGGAGAAGAGGCTATTTTTTGGGACTCAAAGGTCCAACATGGCCTGGACTACACCCGTGCTGACCAGCACGGGCTTGACCATGGCCTTGCTAGGACATTTATATAGGTAAAATCGATTTATTTTGCTAAGGTTCAATTTTCTATCTTGAGATGTCACATACGCATATGAGCCACCCCTTTTCGGACTTTAATATTCGACTTTGGGAGACTATTTCGTATATTGAAAAATGGATTTCAGTGGTTCAAGCGTCACATTGAAGGTCAATAGTGGATTTGGAGGCATTCAATAGGCAATTTGAGGTTTATTATTTAGATTGAGAGTTAGAATTGTTCATCTGACTTGAAGAAGAAGGATGT